>NC_090242.1:33339781-33494781 GCF_024489055.1 Chanodichthys erythropterus | reverse complement strand
CTCTGACCCGTTTCCCTCTGCTCACTCTGTCTCCAGTCTTGTCTCAATACTCCTCCAGATTATGGGAAGGAAGTCTTCATTGGAAGAGTATTTAGACAAGTGTTTGTGTGTCTGCATGTTCTGCACACCGTCTGATGCCTAAAATTTACACTCCAATTTTTCTTTTTACTCCTTTATTTTCAAAAAAGAGCATGAGGAACAAATAAGAGATTCGCTTCTTTAGACTTTTATTTTACAGTAAATAATTTTAGATTTCAGATCTTAATTTATGATTTTGGCTGAGCTTTTCCTGCGTTTGTATTATTGTTTCACCCGGAGACGCGAGTCTTAATCTGTAAATTGTGAAAAGTGCGAGAGAAAGCGTCTCACCTGACTCGTGTACAGTGTAAATATACTGTATGTACATAAGAAAAACTGAAGATGTATAAAGTTTCTTCAAATCTTTTTTGCTAGAGAGCCTGAATTAAAGTTTGAATTGCTTAAACTTGTGAAATGCTGTTTATTGTGTTCAGATGTGTTAGTGAAGCTGTGTATTATATCATGTGGTTTAAAGTGCCTCTTTTATGACATTTTAAAGATTCCTGATTCTCCTACAACAGGTTTGCATGCATCCAAGGTCAAAAAACACTTTATTTTCCTCATAATACACATTGCAGCATCAGATCTTTTCTCTCAGTGTCTGAAACGGTTCAATAAATGATCAATTCTCTTGAAACTCCACCTTTCTGAGAGTCTGCTCTGCTCTGATTGGTCAGATGGCCCAGTCTGTTGTGATTGGTCGGCTGCTTATTGTAAACCAAACTCCCATTACCATATATGGATTTCAGCTCCGGATCTTCCTCAGCTCTTGATACGCAGCGATACGAACAGTAATGACAGTAATGATCAGCGCGAGACTGAATCCTGAAGAAAGTCCTTGTAAAGTGGTTTTGCTTTGGTAGCAGAAAACAGCGTCTCCTCAACATGAACAACACAAACCAAACTCTTCCAGTCTCAGATACAACTACTGTGTTTGTGGGCGGGGCAAAGTAGATGTTGTTCGAAAGCAGCCAATGGAAACCATAGGTTTTTACATTATGCAAATGTTACAAATGGGCTTAGCAGGAAGTAAGACTGACGACGTAAGACTGAGTCGTTACTGACGACTTGTTTCAGAATCACTTGTGTCTTCAGGAGACAATAACTCTGATCTTTGAAACTTTGCTGATCTTTTATATTCACAAGCAGCTCTATCACACACTACATGAAAGGGAATATCTGAAAAATAAAAAAATAAAATAATTGGGGCACTTTAAAAACAGCCTGCAAACTAATAACACTTACAATCCAATGAATTCATTTTTACAAAAATGCACAAATCTATTCAAATTAGCTTGACTTTTTCTAAAAAAAAAAAAAAAGTCTTAAGTATTATTTGTGCTATTGTACAGAAGTTTGGGGTCAGGAAGTCTTCTGCTCACCAAGACTGTATTTGATCAAAAATAAAGTACAATTGTGAAATATTATTCAAATTCAACTTAACTGTTTTCTATTTTAATATACTTTAAAATTAATTAATTAAAGTAATTTATTCCTGTGATCAAAGCTGAATTTTCAGCATCATTACTCCAGTCTTCAGTGTCACATGATCCTTCAGAAATCATTCTAATATCCTGATTTGCTGCTCAAGAAACATTTCTGAATATTATCAATGTTGAAAACAGCTGTGCTGGAAAGCGTGATACTTTTTATTTCAGGATTCTTTGATGAATAGAGTGTTCAAAAGAACAGTATTTATTTGAAATAGAAATCTTGTCATATTTAATCATCTTTACTGTCACTTTTGACCTTTCTGAATAAAAGCATTAATTTCTTTACTGAGCCCAAACTTCTGAACCATACTGATGGATAACGCATGTTTAGCATCTTTGAAATGACATCACTGTATCATTTTAACATTGAGATCTAGTGCATTATGAAGAGAGGGCAGTGAATCCATCATTTCATACAGTGGCATTAAACGAGTGTGACACATGTGACAACATTCATGTTTAAAGAACGGCACCTGCTCAGTACAAGTTCAACTTGATTGACGGCAGTTAGCGCAGATTAAATGTTTGCAGTAGTGCGGTTACAGTAGTGTGGCAAGATTAAACTGTGAAGCTCATGTTTTTGTTAAAGCACTTTATATTATTGTTCATAACGCACAATTGTGTATTTATAGCTCAAGCCGTAAGTTGAGAAGTGACACTATTAATGCCAGGGTCATGGGTTCGATTCCCAGATCATGATCTGATACGAATGAATATCTTGAATGCAGTGTTAGTCACTGGATAAAAGCTTCTGACATATGCATAAATGTATTTGAGCTAAAGAATATATATAAGGTGAAACTAATTTTTTAGGTTGATGAACTGTTATTCATCAAGTTATTTTTCTGTAAACTTTCACTTTTTTTATCCCTATGTTTACTGTGAAAGTTACCAGGTCACAAGTTCAAATATTGGACATAATTTTGCACAGAAAAGTGATTGTGTGTTGACACGTACTCTATGTGTGTCTTTGATTTCACCCTGTACCAGTGAAATGTTTTTGAGAAAAATTGAGATAGGTCAGAATTTAGGGAAATTTGTTTCTGCCACAGAATAAAAAATAAAAAGGTAATTGCGACTAATCTCAATTCTGTCTTTATTTCTCACAATTCTGAGTTTGTCTTGCAATTCTGACTTAATTTCTCGAAATTCTGAGTTTATAACATGTAATTCAAACAATTTTCTTGCAATTATAAGTTTATAACTTTCAATTTTTACTTTATCTCTCGAAATTCTGAGTTTATAACTCACAATTTAGACATTTTTCTAGCAATTCCAAGTTTATATCTCGCAATCCTGACTTTATTTCTCACAATTCCGAGATTATAAAGCACAATTCTGACTTTTTCTCAAAATTCCGAGTTCAGGTATCCTAAAATTCTGACTTTATTTCTCGAAATTCCAAATTTATTTACACGCAATTCAAACAATTTTTCTTGCAATTCCGAGTTTATATCTTTCAATTCTGACTTTATTTCTCAAAATTCTGAGTTTACAACTCACAATTTAGACATTTTTCTAGCAATTCCAAGTTTATAGCTTGCAATTCTGACTTTATTTCTCACAATTACAAGTTTATATCTTGAAAATTATATATATATCTTAAAATTCTGACTTTAAAAATTCTGAAATTCCAAGTTTATAACTCACAATTCTGACTTAATTTCTTGAAATTCTGAGTTTATAACATGTAATTCAAACAATTTTCTTGCAATTATAAGTTTATATCTTTCAATTTTTACTTTATCTCTCGAAATTCTGAGTTTACAACTCACAATTTAGACATTTTTCTAGCAATTCCAAGTATATACCTCGCAATCCTGACTTTATTTCTCACAATTCCGAGATTATAAAGCGCAATTCTGACTTTTTCTCAAAATTCCGAGTTCAGGTATCCTAAAATTCTGACTTTATTTCTCGAAATTCCAAGTTTATAACACGCAATTCAAACAATTTTCTTGCAATTCCGAGTTTATATCTTTCAATTCTGACTTTATTTCTCAAAATTCTGAGTTTATAAAAAGTTGCAATCCCCTTTTTTCCTTTTTTTTTTAATTTTTATCTTGTGGCAGAAACAAGCTTCCATATAAATGTCCTGTGGTCATTTCTTGTACTGAACCTGGAAACACTCATTTAAAACTTTTCTGTCATCACAACTCTTGGGAGATTGATATGGTAATAGAGATTGCCATGGTAATGGATATGACAGTGCAAATGTATTTGTTCTTGGTGGAATAGATCTGCTACTTTGCTGCAGAGCAAGTACCAAGACTTGCTACTGCCAATACATTTACAGACACTGCTGTGATCATGTAAGACATGCTGCTGCTGCTGCACATGTAACATACAGGAATTAACCCCATAGCAGATCTAGACAGGTGGAGCTGGGGAAGGTGGAGGGTTTCTGAAAGCGCTCTGCAGACTGCTAACAGCAAACACTTCGGGTATTTTCAAATGAGTTCGACCTATCAGCCAGCGCCATCTAGAGTTTCATGCCAGGACTATGCCATTATTTATTCATTACCTGAATGCATTAAAAAAAACCTAAGCAAATACATGTGTTGATTTGAATGTGCAGTTGGTTGTGCATGTAGTTTGAGAGTGTGTCATAATCCAGTGCTGCACAAACAGCATGATACTGCCGGGTGTGACTTGATGAAAATCACGTGTGTGTGTTTGCATTGGAGCTCTAAATTTCATGTAGGGTCCATATGTAAGTGCAGTTTTCCTTCAGGTCCTAGAGATGTAAGTGTTGAGTGGCACATAAATGGGCAGAGACTCGAGACTCCCGTCATTGAATACAGACACGTCCTTTCCCATGATGCCGTGCTGGTGAGCAGCTGGCTGAAGGAGGAAGCTTTGAATGAAGATGTCCAGTATGAGTGTACAGCAGTGTCTGAAACAGGAAATGATGCTTCAAAAGTCGACCTTCGGCTCAACAGCAGAGGTAAAGCTGCTAACTTTAAAGTGTGGGTGATCATCTAATGTGACGTATGAAGGGCTGTAACATGAAGTATCACATGTTTCCTCTCAGATGAGGCCGGTGTTCCTCACACAGATGTGGATCAGTGGAGAAACGCTCTGTCTGAACACAACACACTCCTGCAGGAGTGGAAGAAAGCATGGGTAAGTGAAAAATCACGTTTTTGATGTTTAGTGTTTGATTTTAGAGCACATTTCCTGAAAGAAATGAAAAGATGGGAATTATCAGGTATGAAAGGTGTAATTTGTTCACATTTCTGAAGGATCATGTGACACTGAAGATGCTGAAAATTCAGCTCTGGTCACATTTTACTGTGTATTCACATAGAAAACACTTAAAACTGTTATAATATTTTTACACTATTACTGGTTTTACATTGGTTTTGATGAGTCTTGGTGAGCAGAAGAGACTTCAAAAACATTCCAAAATCTTACCGATCCCAAACTTTTAACAGTTAGTGTTTGATTTCAAGCGTGTTTGAAATCAAACCGTCTCTGAGCAGGAAGGTGGAAGTGCCTTCATCCAGTATTTACAAAGCTGAACCAAAAATATATGCATTATTTATTTATAATGCTTTTCCACATTTAGAATTGCTGCCTCATCAGGTTTAGGGCTGGTACTGAAGGTCAGTTAGATGTAGGAAATTTGCTAGCAATGTACTAATCATATTAGCAATATGTTAAATCATGCTAGTAATGTGCTAATCATTTTAACAACATGGTAATCATGTTATCAATGTGATAAATCAAGCTATCAATGTGCTAATCATGTTTGCAACATGTTATCAATATGCTAAATCATGTTAACAACATGCTAATCATGTTAACAAACAAAAATGTTAACAACATGTTATCACATTAACAACATGTTATCAATATGTTAAATCATTTTAACAACATGGTAATCATGTTATCAATGTGATAAATCAAGCTATCAATGTGCTAATCATTTTAACAACATGTTAACAACATGCTAATTCATGCTAGCAAACGTGCTAAATCATGTTAGCAAAGTGCTAACCATTTTAACAACATGGTAATCATGTTAACAATATGTTAATCATGTTAACAACATGCTAGCAAATTGCTAAATCATGCTAGCAACATGGTAATGAATTGTTAAATCATGCTAGCAAACATGTTAATCATGTTACCAACATGCTAATCCTGTTAACAATGTGCTGATAACATGCTCATAACATGTTAACAATGTGTTAATTCATGTTAACAATGTGCTTATAATGTTAACAACATATTAACAACATGTTAACAATTTGTTAAATCTTAACAACATGGGAATCATTTTAACAAAATGTTACCAATGTGCTAAATTGTGCTAGCAACATACTAGCATTTTGCTAATCATGTTAACATGTTAAATCAAGCCAGCAACATGTTAATCATATTAGCAATGTTAACAACATGTAAAATCATGTTAGCAACATACTAATCATGTTGTCAACATGTTAAATCATTATAGAAACATGTTAACAATGTGCTAATCATGTTAGTAACATGTTGTTAACATGTTAACATGTAAAATCATGTTAGCAACATACTAATCATGTTGTCAACATGTTAAACCATTATAGAAACATGTTAGCAATGTGCTAATCATGTTAGTAACATGCTAATCTTATTAATAACATGATAGCAATGTGTTAACATTTTAGCAAAATGTTAGCAATGTGCAAAATCATGTTAGCAAAAGTACTAGCAACTTGGTAATCATGTTAGTAACATGCTAATTTTATTAATAACATGATAGCAATGTGTTAACATTTTAGCAAAATGTTAACAATGTGCAAAATCATGTTAGCAAAAGTACTAGCAACTTGGTAAAAATGTTACCATGTCTTAATTTGTACTAGCATTGTGCAAATCATGTTAACATGTTAAATCATGTTAATCATGTTTGCAATATGTTAATGACATGCTAAATCATGTTAGCCACATGCTAATCATGTTGTCAACATGTTAAATAATGATAGCAACATGTTATCAATGTGCTAATCATGTTAGGTACATGCTAATCATATTAACATGATAGCAATGACATGCTAAATCATGATAACAACATGCTAGCAATGTGTTTATCATGTTAGCTACAGGTTAAATCATGCTAGTAACATGCTTATCATGTTAACAACATGATAGCAATGGTAATATTGTTAGCACACATGCTAGCAATGTGTTAAATCATGTCAACAAGATGATACAAATGCTAACAGCATGCTAATCATGTTAACAACACATTAAGTCACGTTATCAGCTCAACAAACTGTCCATACCGGCGTGATGAATACGATCCTCAACTGAATGGAACTGAAATAAATACTTTGAATGTTGCGATTCTATCGGACTTATGATAGCAACCTGAAGTGTAACAAAGCACTGTTCGCCAGAGGAGAACTGGCCCCTCGACTAAACCTGGTTTCTCCCAAGGTTTTTTTTTTCTCCTTTTTAACACCTATTTGCCACTTGTTTTCCACCTGATGGAGTTTGGGTTCCTTGCCTCTGTCGCCTTTGGCTTGCTTAGTTGGGGACACTTGACATTTGACTTGACATTTGATATTCAACAGTGCTTTGATCTGCTGCATTGACACTATTCTTTAAGAGCTGCTGTGCAGCAAAAATTATATACCAGTTATCAATGTAAAGCTGCTTTGATACAATCTGCATTGTAAAAAGCGCTATATAAATAAAGGTGACTTGACTTGACTTTACTTATCTATCCATCTATTTACTGATAGGCTTTATTTCAAAAAATTCAAACTTTGAACTTTAAAACTACCTTAAACTTCCAAAATTTTAAAACTTTCAAGCTAGGCTTTAAAGTTTGTCTCAACTAACATTTATATATATATATATGGATAAAGGTCTCAGCATCAGCATATGTTGGTGATGATGATGATGATGGTTGTGTATTTGTTGTTTATCACTGTTATTCTTGTTGTCCTGTAGGAGAGCTGTGATGGACAGGGTGTTCTCTGAACCGGGTCATTATCGCTCATCATGGCATCATTTTCTGACTCCAGGGACGGACGCTTGGACGAGAGCACTTACAGACACACACACACACTCTCACATCACACTGCTGGTGTGTGGTGCTTCAGGCCCATGATGCAAACACACACTCACAGCGGCTCCGTGTTCCTGCTCCGTGGATCAGAGATCCCATCGGCGAATGTCCGGGATTCCAGGCCGTTTAAGACAGTTGTCGAGGACGTGCGCAGTGAGACAGCTGCAGACAGTGAGACGGGCCTCTGAGGCTGATGACAACTGCTTTCTATGACCGTTTGCACACTTCTATTTGTAGCCCTTCCATCCTCGAGAGCAAATGACAACGGCTCGTGTTAGTGAAAGCAATGTTTGTGTTTATAACAGTCTGTTAAATTCCTGAACCTCCTGTTGTGTTATTGAAATAATCCAGTGTGTTTATCTAAACAGATATATTTTGACTGTACAGAATATTTTTTGTCCTCCACATTAGAGGTTATAACCACAATAAATCATATTTCTAATATTTGTCAGAGACTTTAACCATGTTTTTAAATGTATCTGGAGCATTTTGAGCTGTAGTTTTTATCAAGGTCAATCCTGCCCTCATCATTTGTCCTTACAGCCATTTGCCCATTTTGGCTGCGTGAGATTCTCCAGCTTTGTTGTTGTTGAGCAACCGAAGCGTGAGCTGTTAAAGCTCCGCCCTCTTCTGGAAAGGGGGCCGGGAGAAGCAGCTCATTTGCATTTAAAGGGACACACACAAAAACAGCGTGTTTTTGCTCACACCCAAATTGGGGCAAAATTGACAAGCTATAATAAATGATCTGTGGGGGATTTTGAACTGAAACTTTACAGACACATTCTGGGGACACCAGAGACTTATATTACATCTTGTGAAAGGGGTGAAAATTTTTTTATATAATTAATATTCTATATATAATATTTTTATAAATGGTTATAGGCCGGACATCACTTTTGGCCGCTGCATGCAACATGCTAAACAGTATCATGCTGCAGTTGTCAAACATTTAATTACTTCATAAATTCTACAAGATTCTTAAATGCAAACATTTTAAAAGAGTTATTTTCCAATGTGAGCATATGAAACCATTGTGTGGTTTAATATTGTGGTTTTCAGACTTTCACCTCCTCCTATATTCATCTGGAGCATCTTTTGCCACATACAGGATGCGGTTCAGAAACAGGAAATGAGAGAGATCCAGCCACAAGTGAGTGAATGTAACGCCATGTGTATTTCATTAAAGCTCACTTTGATACAACGCAGACAAGCATTTGTAAGTAGAGTTGTCATGCTCCACAGTTCTGGGAATATTTATTATCACTCCACCCAATGAACAGGCCTGTTTACAGTGCAAAACTAGTGGCTTTTGTCATTTTGACAGCTGTTGAAGTCTGATTTTCATCTTAGATATATTTCAGGTAAAGTCCAGATATTTAGCAGCAACATTCAATCAAATCTTTTATACCCGCATTAGCTGTTTTGAGAAACAAAACAGGACTCGTGTCGCAAATAATAAAACGCAGCCTACAGTGTGCTTTTATAAAAACGACAGTAATAGAGTACCTCAGGGATGACGTGTTGTTGTAGGCCAACCCGGAAGTTAGCGGAGCACGGGTTCCCTCAATCGAAAGCCTATGCATTTTTCCCATAGACTTCTGGAAAATTGCAAAAAATAACTTTTTCATGAGAAATGCTGTCCAAATGTCCTGTTTGTCATGATGACGTCTAAAGTCCCCGCCAAAGTAAGTAGTCCCTCTTAGCAACTTGTTAGCAACCGCCATTTTTCAGACACAGTAAAGGTTTAAAAAATCACAAGTGGGTTATAACTGGTGTGTTTTATGTCATAGATCAAAACGTGTGAATATTTAGAGGCTTTGTTAACTACAGACCTTATTTCAGGTGATTTAGCAAAAAACCCATAGACTTTAGGGCAATGGAACCTATAATAGTACCTTCTAATAGAACCTTCTATAGTACTCTATAGAAAGCTGATTTAAAAAAGAAAAGTCTGTAAATTATGAACGTATATAGGCCTAAAGGAGCGTTCACACTGCACTTTTCGTTCCATTAACTTCCAATCAAACCGATTCAAACAAATGTGTCAGACCGGAAACGCAAGCTGATGCAAAAAGTTTCGTTTTTCACTGTGTTCCAAAGTTCATCCCTGCATCCTAATGTGCACCCTATATCCACCCTATCTGTCCTAAATAGTATTGAACATTACTAATGTCTGTCACCTATATTTAGGATGAATAGTATCAAAGTCCCTTTAAGACAAGTCATTTCACTCAGCGGCCATCTTTGAAACTCCTCTCGGGCATTCAAGTGCAGCTCCTATCTCTTTGAATGGGGAAACATCAAATTCTCCAAAGCTGTTTGCCAAGCTTTCGATTAAATTTCATATTTGAAATCACCAATGAAATCTGACAACAAATGTCACATAAATTTTGTTTCTAAACGCTCAAATAATGGCGCTAAATGCGCGTCTCCTGTTTCATTTCGAAGGCGCGCGTCTGACTCTTTCTATAGGAACCGGAGCTTCGGTCGCTGCAGTGACGCGATGACTTTACCAAACGGCGATTGAATTCGCATCACGTAAAAACGTGTGACCAGTAGAAGATACGGTAGCCTACGTCACGGCGTGACCTCTTAGATTAATTAAAAAAAACGATATTTTTGCAGTAAAGTCGACTAGATTGGATATTTTTTTTACATTTTAGATGTATTACTGTTTGTTATGTTGAATTCATGTTTATAAAAAAGACGCTAACATTAAAATGTTAATTATTGTTGTTAAGCTTGGAAATCACTCGACTGGGAAACTGTGAGGTGGAGCTTTTTGACCACATAATCTAATTGAAAACATAGCGATAAACAACACATGGGAACACATTTGTATTATAATTTACATGTATTATATTCTGACTTAAAGTAACAAATGAGGAATACAACATGAATGTTTCATCTTAAAATTGGTTACAGTTAAATACATCTTCTGAGCACAAAGAAAGATATTTTGCTGTAAGTTTATAACCAGACCACTTTGGGGCAGGCACCATTGACTTCCATAGTAGGAAAAGAAATACTATGACAGTCAATGGTGCCGCAGAACTGTTCGGTTACCCACATTCTTCAGAATATCTTCTTTTGTGTTCAGCAGAACAAAGATATTAATACAGGTTAGGAACAACTGGAGGGTGAGTAAATTACAGAATTTTCATTTTTGGGCGAACTATCCCTTTAAGTACACCTGCTATTTCAAATGAATGATATTCAAAACGAACCAAAGTACTAGTTGCGATGTGGCGCCATCTTGTGTTGGAAGTTGAGTTGTGCTGACAGAGGAACTACGCAGAAAACAGACATGAGGCGGCATTTTCATTTTATTATAAAGAGCAGCAAGAATAAAATAGGTCATAATTCTATTCTTTTTGAAAAGTAATGTTGTTATGAAAGGTAAAAACTTGTTCTTTTATCCCTATAAACCCCGTTTTCAAGAAGCGCAGTTGCTGATAGTGCTGTCATCATGGCTCTAGAACTACTTTTTAAACAGACAGTTCAAGTTTTGTATCACCATTTAAACATCACAAAGCGTTTTTACAGTATACCATTTGCCTTCCCTGAAGAATTAATGCAAACTAAGAATCTTGGCCAATGCACAATTTCCTAGATACACACAAATGATCTCCCTTTTAAGCATACAGTACTTCTTTTATCCCCCCCCCCAAAATAATTTGCATTGTCCTTTAGTTCAGCCATAAAAACACTGATTTAGTTTTCTAAACACTTGATGTTGCATCACAGACTTTTATTCAACACACAAAGGTTTGGCTTCACCCAGAGAGGCACTTGGGTCACATGCTTTTTGTTTGTTTTTTGTTTTTTAAGTTAAGAGCCCTTAGAATTTTCACTGAAAATTTCCCATAATTTCTTGATTCCGTCCAAGCACAAATCATGGTCATAGGAGTCCAGAAACGAGGTGAAGTTCTCCAGTATTCACTGAATATATCACATTCAACCACAGGAATGTTCCAGAAGAGCAGCCGACAAACGCCACTGTCATTGTTTTGGTAGAGGTCTCCTAAACAACAGAATATGAGGTTCTGGGGGTAAAAAAAAATACAAAAGCAAAGTTATTCGTCTTTCATTTATTTGATCAAAAGATCACAACTTTAGATTAGGGTCCTATTCTCACTAATAACAATGACTTTTACCTCAAACTCCTAATTACTGCTTATTAATAGTAAACCACAAATGCTCTTCTTGCACTGCTCTGCGATGTGCTACGCATGATGTAGGAAAGATATGGCAAATATATCACAATTTTTTTTTAGGAAAATCACAATTTAATCACGATTCTTCATGTTGGTTTTAAAACTTTGCAAGTGACTGAGCATTACAGCCAAACTAATTTCCCTATTTTAAAAACAAAATAAAATACGAAATAAAAAAAGAATAGCAACATTTAGGCCAAAGTGGCAAAGATAATCTTTGTCATTATTTTATCTTTGTTATTAAAAGAAAAAGATAGACTACACATTATACAAATGAAATCAACAGTGCATTATTTTTTTCAGCTACAGTAGGTGTTCAACAGCAGCAATCAAGTAAAAAATTAAATTAACAAATATAAAGTTAAAACACTAGACTTAACTGTATAATTTATACATTGATTCTTAAATATTTCTGTCCGCAAGAGGCCTATTCAAAACAAAGGCGTAGCTTGATGACGGCAAGTTTGAGAGCGGAATCTTGGGACATGTGGTCTTCACCTCACAGCCGGTGCAAACAATCGGAATAGGACTCGGGATGAAATCATGTTCATGGATGTGATTATTAACGTTACTGTAGTGTGAAGCAGAGCAGGAGCGAGTGTTGTGGAGCTGAACGAGGAGCTGGAGCGATTGATCAACACACACCTTTTGATACATTTGAGTGTGTTGAAAATTATAATACGTTACTCTGAGCGTTCTCTCTGCGGATGCTGTGAGCCACTGTTACACACTGCAGTAAGATAGATCGATTTTACAATATCATATTAAATGCTGGATGATTGTGTTGATAAATGGCATGCAATTAATTTTAAAACGTATGATGGAGAAAATGCTGTATTACTGTTACTAAAAATAAAGCTGCATCTGATTATGCTATGTTAGCTACTTCAAAAAATAGTGTTTTTCTCTGAGGCATGGTAAAGCATGGTACTCGCAAAAAAAGAAAAAAGAAAAATTAGATTTAAACAATAAGACTAAACATGTTGAGCTATATAATAATTAGTTTTCGGTCTATAAATATATCCAAACAGTTGTGCCCTTGTCTATTAAAACATGTAAATATTGAAGCGTCTTTGGTGTTTACATGGTTTACAAAATAAAACCGGAAACCGAGGATAACGCGGGTATGACGGAATTGACAGAAGCCTTGGTTAAAATTGCAATTTTCTCACGATTTACAAATAGTTTTGGGATATTGTAAGTACTCAAGTGAACAAAATATATAACACTGGCCTAGTGGTTTTTGGATATTTTACTGCAAAAATCTTACATATTGCACCTTTAATAAAGCTAATGTATTAAAGTTCTCAGTCAAGAGCAGTGGGTGATTTTCTCTGTGTGTTTTGTTTTATTAGGGATAGTTAAATCTGTCATAATTTACTCTCTCGAGTTGTTTTAAACCCTAATGAGTTTCATTCTTCTGTTGAAAAAAGTTATTTTGAAGAATGTGGGTAACCAGACAGTTGCTGGTCCACAGTGACTAGAATATGTTTTTCCTACTGTGGAAGTCAATGGGGACCAGCAACTGTTTGGTTACCCACATTCTCCAAAATATATGTTTTTGTTCTGCACAAGAAAGAAATTAATACTGGTTCGACGCAACAATACAGTGAGTAAATAATGACAGAATTTTCATTTTTGGGTGAACTATCAGCGGACAAGCGACAGCATGGTTAATACAGGCTGCTCTGTCACTTTAAAGACCTGCACGTATCTCTAATAAACAGCCACACATCCAATTCGCTCTCAAACATTTACTTTCACTTTAGACATAACCAACTGTGTTTATGTAAACGTTTTGTGACAGTATTAGAGCAATCAGCTTCGAAAGATAACTTAGTAATATGATATCGCTGTTTGACAGGCTTTTAGGGCCTGTGCGCTTCGGGTGTACGCGTTCTGAAAAACGCATGTTAGACCAGCGCATCAACACCCGAATGAAATGTTTAACCGGCAAAGCTTTGAAGCACATGCAAATAATGAACTTTTGTGAATTGAAGTGTCCCATTAATATTACTCTACCGCTGCGTTACAAGTAATGTGATGTGAATGTACGTCACGTCGTACAGTATGTTGAGACGGAGGTGCTAGAACTGCAACTGATACTGCAATATTTCTACGTAAGCAGATCGTGGAGACATTTTAATCATCCACGATCAAAAATCGCAATATCGCACACCCCTAACGTCATGCGTGACCTTTCAAACGTGATTACGTAATGCGTGGCGCAGAGCAAGACGAGCATTTGTGGTTAAAAAGTATATAATTTTTATTTTTTGGGGAAAATGACAGAACGTTTCGCTAGATATGACCCTTATTCCTCGTCTGGGATCGTGTAGAGCTCTTTGAAGCTGCGATTTGTACCTTCACCCTGTTGGTGACTCTTTAAATCCACTATACGAAGAAAAATCCTAGAATGTTTTCCTCAGAAACCTTAATTTCTTTTCGAATGAAGAAAGACAGACATGAACATCTTAGATGACATCAAGTAAATGATCAGGAACTTGTAATTCTGAAGTGAACCAATCCTTTAGGATTGAGAAGGATGTAGAATATGGTCATGCAGAATAAGGCATTTATATGTGCTTTATAAACAGCCAATATTCTAGTAATATGCATGCTAATAAGCAACCAGTTAAAATAAAAGACTAAATTCAATCTGTTCATCATATAAAGCATTAGATTAAATTTGGACTAATCTGCTCAATTCATATGGATTCATTTTACGATCTCTTTATGAACTTTTTAAGTGTCAGTTATGTAGCCGTCTATGGAGGTACAGAAAGCACTCAGATTTTATCAAAATTTGTGTTCTGAATATGAAAAAGTGAGGGCGAGTAATTTAAATTTTTGGGTGAACTAACCTTTAATAGTGAGAACTGGACCCTAAAATAAAAGTCCAACAAGTCTAACTTAAAGGATTCGTTCACTTTCAAATGAAAATTTCCTGATAATTTCCTCACCCCCATGTCATCCAAGATGTTCATGTCTTTCTTTCTTCAGTTGAAAAGAAATGAAGGTTTTTGATGAAAACATACCAGGATTTTTCTCCATATAGTGGACTTCAATGGAGCCCAAATGGTTATCACTCATTTTCTTAAAAAAAAAAAGAAAATTTTAATTTTAAACGTTTTATCCATAAATGCTCATCTTGAGCTAGCTCTCTTCTTTATTTGAATTCCAGCAGTGTACACACTGCTAAGTGTATTACTGCCCTCCACAGGTCAAAGTTTGAACCAAATTGTCATATACAATATGCTAGTGCAAGTATATAACAATTTAGTTCAAACTTTGACCTGTGGAGGGCAGTAATACACTTAACAGCGTCTACACTGCTGGAATTCAAATAGAGAAGAAGAAGAGAGCTAGTTCAAGATGAGCATTTATGGTTTAAACGTATAAAATTGTAATTTTTTTTTAGAAAATGAGCAATGGTTTCTCTAAATACGACCCTTAATTCTTTGTAATAAGTAAATTCGCTGTAAACTGTAATTTTGACCTTCAACCGTTTAGGCTCCATTGAATTCCACTATATATAGAAAAATCCTGAATATCAGGATCTTCAGATCACATGGTCATAGATCAGCTGACGTCAGAGCAAACACACATCTTGTCATGATGAATGTGTGTGTTTGTGTATATATCCAGACCTGGCTCATGGATCATGTAATGCACCCATCCCAGCGACTGCTGCACGCCCAGCCTCCTCCACTCATCCTCCGACATCAGGTGGGATTTGGGCACTTGTTTGGCCAGTTCTCGCGGTAACACGACATGCCTGCCATCACAAATGACAATGAACAACATTCAATTACTTTCAAATAACAAATATCGAGACTGACATGAACACGACGCGTAGAGAATGACGTCACTGGACTAAAAGCACATGAGAGACAATCAAATCCGTAGCTTTGTGAATACATTAACACATGCCGCTCAACTATATTACCTACCTTTATCAAGCAATCAATTAAGATTCAATTCAACACTGATGTGAAATTAAATGAATGACATTTAAACAAACACGCCGCGACGAGGCCTTGAAGTAGCCCGAACCTCCTTACCGGTATTCATAGTGATCATCTGTGTATTTATCCGAGTAGTAGATCTGTTTATGAGCCATATTACAGTGTTAAATGAAGTCAGCTATGACAATATTCGGGTTTATTGAACCGTAAAAGAAGGATTCGTTCAAACTCTTGCAACTTTACAAATTTAACCGATAGAGTTTTTGAACCCGCAATTCAACTGGAGCCGCCGATTCTGGTTGGCTGAGAGAGGTCATGTGATTTTAGTCAGCGTGAGCACGTCGGAAGGGCGGGGGCGTAGGAAAGGGCTGTTGTCCTGGAAACAGATCAGCGATGAGAGTGGTGTGCCGCTAGTTTGTAAAAAAAAAAATAAATAGAAAATTCAATACGTTGCATTTTTCCCCTCAGAAACCCGTTAAAGGTAAAGTGTGTAGGGTTAATACTGCATTATCATGCTATTTTGATCCATGCTCGATGGTTACAGAGTTTGAGAGCTTAAAACCTTAGTTAAAAGTTTAAAAGTGAAATTTTTATTACCGAAAGAAAACAGTGTTTATTACGTCATAACGTTTCACTTTTATTACGGTAAACATTTTCAGTTCTTGGTCTTAATTTTACCAAACAAAAACATTTACTTGGAAAAATAATAAAAATAAATGTGTTTAGGTGTTTAAGTGTTTAGAATTTAATTAGCTAACAAACAAAAATATGTAAGTTACACACGTTATATATTTACAAATCTTTGTTAGATGCGATTAATTGCGATTAATCGATTTCATTTGATGGCAATAGTTTGCAGGTAACAGGTAGTCTTGACATTCTCCTACAGTTAACCACCTTATAATTCTACTAAAACTTTTGTACAACAATTAATAATTTTACATATTATGCACCTCTTTATTAAGTCATAAAATAAAAAAAAATATATTAAAGGGTTAGTTCACCCAAAAATTAAAATTCTGTCATTGATTACTCATGCTCATGTCATCCGTAAGACCTTCATTAATCTTCGGAACACAAATTAAGATCTTTTTGATGACGTTTGAGAGGTTTCTGTCCCTCCATAGAGATCCAACGCAACTACCAATTTCAAGGTCCAGAAAGGTAGGAATGACATCACGACACATGCGTGTTGTGTTCAGACTCACGTGTCAGCACAAGGCACATGAGCGAGTGTTCACGAGAGCTTCACGACGTGTGTGTTGTTCAGACTCGCGCCTCAACTCAACACACATGCGCCAGAGCTTCACAATGCATGCGTGTTGTGTTCAGACTCGCGCGTCAATTTGATGCACATGACAGAGTGTTAACGAGAGCTTCAGGACTCAGGCATGTTGTGTTCAGATTCGCGCCTCAACTTGACGCACATGACAGAGTGTTAACATGAGCTTCACGACGCTGGCATGTTGTGTTCAGACTCGCACGTCAACTCCACGCACATGACAGAGTGTTAACGAGAGCTTCACGACGCACGCGTGTTGTGTTCAGACTCGCGCGTCAATTTGATGCACATGACAGAGTGTTAACGAGAGCTTCAGGACTCAGGCATGTTGTGTTCAGATTCGCGCCTCAACTTGACGCACATGACAGAGTGTTAACATGAGCTTCACGACGCTGGCATGTTGTGTTCAGACTCGCACGTCAACTCCACGCACATGACAGAGTGTTAACGAGAGCTTCACGACGCACGCGTGTTGTGTTCAGACTCGCACGTCAACTCGACGCACGTGACTGAGTGTTAACGAGAGCTTCACGACGTACGCGTGTTGTGTTCAGACTCTCGCGTCAACTCAACACACATGACTGAGTGTTAACGAGAGCTACACGACGTACGCGTGTTGTGTTCAGACTCTCGCGTCAACTCAACACACATGACAGAGTGTTAACGAGAGCTTCACGACGCACGCGTGTTGTGTTCAGACTCGCACGTCAACTCGACGCACGCGTGTTGTGTTCAGACTCGCTCGTCAACTTGATGCACATGCACAAGTGTTAACGAGAGATTCACGATGCAGGCGTGTTGTGTTCAGACTCGCTCGTCAACTCGATGCACATGACAGAGTGTTAACGAGAGCTTCACGACGTGTGTGTTGTTCAGACTCGCGCCTCAACTCAACACACATGCGCGAGAGCTTCACAATGCATGCATGTTGTGTTCAGACTCGCGCGTCAATTTGATGCACATGACAGTGTTAACGAGAGCTTCAGGACTCAGGCGTGTTGTGTTCAGATTCGCGCCTCAACTCGACGCACATGACAGAGTGTTAACATGAGCTTCACGACGCTGGCATGTTGTGTTCAGACTCGCACGTCAACTCCACGCACATGGCAGAGTGTTAACGAGAGCTTCACGATGCAGGCGTGTTGTGTTCAGACTCGCACGTCAACTCGACGCACATGACAGAGTGTTAACGAGAGCTTCACGATGCAGGCGTGTTGTGTTCAGACTCGCACGTCAACTCAACACACATGACAGAGTGTTAACGAGAGCTTCACGACGCACGCGTGTTGTGTTCAGACTCGCACGTCAACTCGACGCACGTGACAGAGTGTTAACGAGAGCTTCACGACGCACGCGTGTTGTGTTCAGACTCGCGCGTCAACTCGACGCACGTGACTGAGTGTTAACGAGAGCTTCACGACGTACGCGTGTTGTGTTCAGACTCTCGCGTCAACTCAACACACATGACTGAGTGTTAACGAGAGCTACATGACTCAGGCATGTTGTGTTCAGACTCGCACATCAACTCGACGTACATGACAGAGTGTTAACGAGAGCTTCGCGACGCAGGTGTGTTGTATTCAGACTCGCGCCTCAACTCGACGCACATGACTGAGTGTTAACGAGAGCTTCACGATGCAGGCATGTTGTGTTCAGACTCGCTCGTCAACTTGACGCACATGCACAAGTGTTAACGAGAGCTTCACGACGCAGGCGTGTTGTATTCAGACTCGCACTTCAACTCGACGCACATGACCGAGTGTTAACGAGAGCTTCACGACGCTGGCATGCTGTGTTCAGACTCGCTCGTCAACTTGATGCACATGCACAAGTGTTAACGAGAGCTTCACGACGCAGGCGTGTTGTATTCAGACTCGCACTTCAACTCGACGCACATGACCGAGTGTTAACGAGAGCTTCACGATGCAGGCATGTTGTGTTCAGACTCGCTCGTCAACTTGACGCACATGCACAAGTGTTAACGAGAGCTTCACGACGCAGGCGTGTTGTATTCAGACTCGCACTTCAACTCGACGCACATGACTGAGTGTTAACGAGAGCTTCACGATGCAGGCATGTTGTGTTCAGACTCGCTCGTCAACTTGACGCACATGCACAAGTGTTAACGAGAGCTTCGCGACGCAGGTGTGTTGTATTCAGACTCGCGCCTCAACTCGACGCACATGACTGAGTGTTAACGAGAGCTTCACGATGCAGGCATGTTGTGTTCAGACTCGCTCGTCAACTTGACGCACATGCACAAGTGTTAACGAGAGCTTCACGACGCAGGCGTGTTGTATTCAGACTCGCACGTCAACTCAACACACATGACAGAGTGTTAACGAGAGCTTCATGACTCAGGCATGTTGTGTTCAGACTCGCACGTCAACTCAACACACATGACAGAGTGTTAACGAGAGCTTCACGACGCAGGCGTGTTGTATTCAGACTCGCACGTCAACTCGACGCACATGACCAAGTGTTAACGAGAGCTTCACGACGCAGGCGTGTTGTATTCAGACTCGCACGTCAACTCAACACACATGACAGAGTGTTAACGAGAGCTTCATGACGCACGCGTGTTGTGTTCAGACTCACTCGTCAACTTGACGCACATGACAGAGTGTTAACGAGAGCTTCACGACGCAGGCGTGTTGTATTCAGACTCGCACGTCAACTCGACGCACATGACCGAGTGTTAACGAGAGCTTCACGACGCAGGCGTGTTGTATTCAGACTCGCACGTCAACTCAACACACATGACAGAGTGTTAACGAGAGCTTCACGACGCACGCGTGTTGTGTTCAGACTCACTCGTCAACTCGACGCACATGACAGAGTGTTAACGAGAGCTTCACGACGCACTCGTGTTGTGTTCAGACTCACTCGTCAACTCGACGCACATGACAGAGTGTTAACGAGAGCTTCACGACACACGCGTGTTGTGTTCAGACTCACTCGTCAACTTGACGCACATGACAGAGTGTTAACGAGAGCTTCACGACGCACTCGTGTTGTGTTCAGACTCACTCGTCAATTCGACGCACATGACAGAGTGTTAACGAGAGCTTCACGACGCACTCGTGTTGTGTTCAGACTCACTCGTCAACTCGACGCACATGACAGAGTGTTAACGAGAGCTTCACGACACACGCGTGTTGTGTTCAGACTCGCTCGTCAACTCGACGCACATGACCGAGTGTTAACGAGAGCTTCACGACGCTGGCATGTTGTGTTCAGACTCGCACGTCAACTTGACGCACATGACAGAGTGTTAACGAGAGCTTCACGACGCAGGCGTGTTGTATTCAGACTCGCACGTCAACTCGACGCACATGACCGAGTGTTAACGAGAGCTTCACGACGCAGGCGTGTTGTATTCAGACTCGCACGTCAACTCAACACACATGACAGAGTGTTAACGAGAGCTTCACGACGCACGCGTGTTGTGTTCAGACTCACTCGTCAACTCGACGCACATGACAGAGTGTTAACGAGAGCTTCACGACGCACTCGTGTTGTGTTCAGACTCACTCGTCAACTCGACGCACATGACAGAGTGTTAACGAGAGCTTCACGACACACGCGTGTTGTGTTCAGACTCACTCGTCAACTTGACGCACATGACAGAGTGTTAACGAGAGCTTCACGACGCACTCGTGTTGTGTTCAGACTCACTCGTCAACTCGACGCACATGACAGAGTGTTAACGAGAGCTTCACGACGCACTCGTGTTGTGTTCAGACTCACTCGTCAACTCGACGCACATGACAGAGTGTTAACGAGAGCTTCACGACGCAGGCGTGTTGTATTCAGACTCGCACGTCAACTCGACGCACATGACCGAGTGTTAACGAGAGCTTCACGACGCAGGCGTGTTGTATTCAGACTCGCACGTCAACTCAACACACATGACAGAGTGTTAACGAGAGCTTCACGACGCACGCGTGTTGTGTTCAGACTCACTCGTCAACTCGACGCACATGACAGAGTGTTAACGAGAGCTTCACGACGCACTCGTGTTGTGTTCAGACTCACTCGTCAACTCGACGCACATGACAGAGTGTTAACGAGAGCTTCACGACACACGCGTGTTGTGTTCAGACTCACTCGTCAACTTGACGCACATGACAGAGTGTTAACGAGAGCTTCACGACGCACTCGTGTTGTGTTCAGACTCACTCGTCAACTCGACGCACATGACAGAGTGTTAACGAGAGCTTCACGACGCACTCGTGTTGTGTTCAGACTCACTCGTCAACTCGACGCACATGACAGAGTGTTAACGAGAGCTTCACGACACACGCGTGTTGTGTTCAGACTCGCTCGTCAACTCGACGCACATGACCGAGTGTTAACGAGAGCTTCACGACGCTGGCATGTTGTGTTCAGACTCGCACGTCAACTCCACGCACATGACAGAGTGTTAACGAGAGCTTCACGATGCAGGCGTGTTGTGTTCAGACTCGCACGTCAACTCGACGCACATGACAGAGTGTTAACGAGAGCTTCACGATGCAGGCGTGTTGTGTTCAGACTCGCACGTCAACTCAACACACATGACAGAGTGTTAACGAGAGCTTCACGACGCACGCGTGTTGTGTTCAGACTCGCTCGTCAACTCGACGCACATGACCGAATGTTAACGAGAGCTTCACGATGCAGGCGTGTTGTATTCAGACTCGCACGTCAACTCAACGCACATGGCCGAGTGTTAACGAGAGCTTCACGACGCAGGCGTGTTGTGTTCAGACTCGCACGTCAACTCAACGCACGTGACAGAGTGTTAACGAGAGCTTCACGACGCACGCGTGTTGTGTTCAGACTCGCACGTCAACTCGACGCACGTGACAGAGTGTTAACGAGAGCTTCACGACGTACGCGTGTTGTGTTCAGACTCTCGCGTCAACTCAACACACATGACTGAGTGTTAACGAGAGCTACATGACTCAGGCATGTTGTGTTCAGACTCGCACGTCAACTCGACGTACATGACCGAGTGTTAACGAGAGCTTCACGACGCTGGCATGCTGTGTTCAGACTCGCTCGTCAACTTGACGCACATGCACAAGTGTTAACGAGAGCTTCATGACTCAGGCATGTTGTGTTCAGACTCGCACGTCAACTCAACACACATGACAGAGTGTTAACGAGAGCTTCATGACTCAGGCATGTTGTGTTCAGACTCGCACGTCAACTCAACACACATGACAGAGTGTTAACGAGAGCTTCACGACGCAGGCGTGTTGTATTCAGACTCGCACGTCAACTCGACGCACATGACCAAGTGTTAACGAGAGCTTCACGACGCAGGCGTGTTGTATTCAGACTCGCACGTCAACTCAACACACATGACAGAGTGTTAACGAGAGCTTCATGACGCACGCGTGTTGTGTTCAGACTCACTCGTCAACTTGACGCACATGACAGAGTGTTAATGAGAGCTTCACGACGCAGGCGTGTTGTATTCAGACTCGCACGTCAACTCGACGCACATGACCGAGTGTTAACGAGAGCTTCACGACGCAGGCGTGTTGTATTCAGACTCGCACGTCAACTCAACACACATGACAGAGTGTTAACGAGAGCTTCACGATGCAAGCGTGTTGTGTTCAGACTCACTCGTCAACTTGACGCACATGACAGAGTGTTAACGAGAGCTTCACGACGCACTCGTGTTGTGTTCAGACTCACTCGTCAACTCAACGCACATGACAGAGTGTTAACGAGAGCTTCACTACACACGCGTGTTGTGTTCAGACTCACTCGTCGACTTGACGCACATGACAGAGTGTTAACGAGAGCTTCACGACACACGCGTGTTGTGTTCAGACTCACTCGTCAACTTGACGCACATGACAGAGTGTTAACGAGAGCTTCACGACGCAGGCGTGTTGTATTCAGACTCGCACGTCAACTCGACGCACAAGACCGAGTGTTAACTAGAGCTTCACGACGCAGGCGTGTTGTATTTAGACTCGCACGTCAACTCAACACACATGACAGAGTGTTAACGAGAGCTTCACGACGCACGCGTGTTGTGTTCAGACTCACTCGTCAACTTGACGCACATGACAGAGTGTTAACGAGAGCTTCACGACGCACTCGTGTTGTGTTCGGACTCGCTCGTCAACTCGACGCACATGACAGAGTGTTAACGAGAGCTTCACGACGCAGGCGTGTTGTGTTCAGACTCACTCGTCAACTCGACGCACATGACAGAGTGTTAACGAGAGCTTCACGACACACGCGTGTTGTGTTCGGACTCGCTCGTCAACTTGACGCACATGACAGTGTTAACGAGAGCTTCACGACGCAGGCGTGTTGTGTTCAGACTCACTCGTCAACTCAACGCACATGACAGAGTGTTAACGAGAGCTTCACGACGCACGCGTCTTGTGTTCAGACTCGCTCGTCAACTCAATGCACATGCGCGAGTGTTAACGAGAGCTTCACGACGCACGCGTGTTGTGTTCAGACTCGCTCGTCAACTTGACGCACATGACAGAGTGTTAACGAGAGCTTCACGACGCACGCGTCTTGTATTCAGACTCGCTCGTCAACTCAATGCACATGCGCGAGTGTTAACGAGAGCTTCACGACGCAAGCGTGTTGTGTTCAGACTCGCTCGTCAACTTGACGCACATGACAGTGTTAACGAGAGCTTCACGACGCAGGCGTGTTGTGTTCAGATTCGCGCCTCAACGCACATGACCGAGTGTTAACGAGAGCTTCCACGACGCTGGCATGTTGTGTTCAGACTCGCACGTCAACTCCACGCACATGACAGAGTGTTAACGAGAGCTTCACGATGCAGGCGTGTTGTGTTCAGACTCGCACGTCAACTCAACACACATGACAGAGTGTTAACGAGAGCTTCACGACGCACGCGTGTTGTGTTCAGACTCGCTCGTCACCTCGACGCACATGACCGAATGTTAACGAGAGCTTCACGACGCAGGCGTGTTGTATTCAGACTCGCACGTCAACTCAACGCACATGGCCGAGTGTTAACGAGAGCTTCACGACGCACGCGTGTTGTGTTCAGACTCGCACGTCAACTCGACGCACGTGACAGAGTGTTAACGAGAGCTTCACGACGTACGCGTGTTGTGTTCAGACTCTCGCGTCAACTCAACACACATGACTGAGTGTTAACGAGAGCTACATGACTCAGGCATGTTGTGTTCAGACTCGCACGTCAACTCGACATACATGACAGAGTGTTAACGAGAGCTTCGCGACGCAGGTGTGTTGTATTCAGACTCGCGCCTCAACTCGACGCACATGCCTGAGTGTTAACGAGAGCTTCACGACGCAGGCATGTTGTGTTCAGACTCGCTCGTCAACTTGACGCACATGCACAAGTGTTAACGAGAGCTTCACGACGCAGGCGTGTTGTATTCAGACTCGCACGTCAACTCGACGCACATGACCGAGTGTTAACGAGAGCTTCACGACGCTGGCATGCTGTGTTCAGACTCGCTCGTCAACTTGACGCACATGCACAAGTGTTAACGAGAGCTTCACGACGCAGGCGTGTTGTATTCAGACTCACACGTCAACTCAACACACATGACAGAGTGTTAACGAGAGCTTCATGACTCAGGCATGTTGTGTTCAGACTCGCACATCAACTCAACACACATGACAGAGTGTTAACGAGAGCTTCACGATGCAGGCGTGTTGTATTCAGACTCGCACGTCAACTCGACGCACATGACCAGGTGTTAACGAGAGCTTCACGACGCAGGCGTGTTGTGTTCAGACTCACTCGTCAACTTGACGCACATGACAGAGTGTTAACGAGAGCTTCACGACGCAGGCGTGTTGTATTCAGACTCGCACGTCAACTCAACACACATGACAGAGTGTTAACGAGAGCTTCATGACGCACGCGTGTTGTGTTCAGACTCACTCGTCAACTTGACGCACATGACAGAGTGTTAACGAGAGCTTCACGACGCAGGCGTGTTGTATTCAGACTCGCACGTCAACTCGACGCACATGACCGAGTGTTAACGAGAGCTTCACGACGCAGGCGTGTTGTATTCAGACTCGCACGTCAACTCAACACACATGACAGAGTGTTAACGAGAGCTTCACGACGCACGCGTGTTGTGTTCAGACTCACTCGTCAACTTGACGCACATGACAGAGTGTTAACAAGAGCTTCACGACGCACTCGTGTTGTGTTCAGACTCACTCGTCAACTCGACGCACATGACAGAGTGTTAACGAGAGCTTCACGACACACGCGTGTTGTGTTCAGACTCACTCGTCAACTTGACGCACATGACAGAGTGTTAACGAGAGCTTCACGACGCACTCGTGTTGTGTTCAGACTCACTCGTCAACTCGACGCACATGACAGAGTGTTAACGAGAGCTTCACGACACACGCGTGTTGTGTTCAGACTCACTCGTCAACTTGACGCACATGACAGAGTGTTAACGAGAGCTTCACGACACACGCGTGTTGTGTTCAGACTCACTCGTCAACTTGACGCACATGACAGAGTGTTAACGAGAGCTTCACGACGCAGGCGTGTTGTATTCAGACTCGCACGTCAACTCAACACACATGACAGAGTGTTAACGAGAGCTTCACGACGCAGGCATGTTGTGTTCAGACTCGCTCGTCAACTTGACGCACATGCACAAGTGTTAACGAGAGCTTCACGACGCAGGCATGTTGTGTTCAGACTCGCTCGTCAACTCGACGCACATGACCGAGTGTTAACGAGAGCTTCACGACGCTGGCATGCTGTGTTCAGACTCGCTCGTCAACTTGACGCACATGCACAAGTGTTAACGAGAGCTTCATGACTCAGGCATGTTGTGTTCAGACTCGCACGTCAACTCAACACACATGACAGAGTGTTAACGAGAGCTTCATGACTCAGGCATGTTGTGTTCAGACTCGCACGTCAACTCAACACACATGACAGAGTGTTAACGAGAGCTTCACGACGCAGGCGTGTTGTATTCAGACTCGCACGTCAACTCGACGCACATGACCAAGTGTTAACGAGAGCTTCACGACGCAGGCGTGTTGTATTCAGACTCGCACGTCAACTCAACACACATGACAGAGTGTTAACGAGAGCTTCATGACGCACGCGTGTTGTGTTCAGACTCACTCGTCAACTTGACGCACATGACAGAGTGTTAATGAGAGCTTCACGACGCAGGCGTGTTGTATTCAGACTCGCACGTCAACTCGACGCACATGACCGAGTGTTAACGAGAGCTTCACGACGCAGGCGTGTTGTATTCAGACTCGCACGTCAACTCAACACACATGACAGAGTGTTAACGAGAGCTTCACGACGCAAGCGTGTTGTGTTCAGACTCACTCGTCAACTTGACGCACATGACAGAGTGTTAACGAGAGCTTCACGACGCACTCGTGTTGTGTTCAGACTCACTCGTCAACTCAACGCACATGACAGAGTGTTAACGAGAGCTTCACTACACACGCGTGTTGTGTTCAGACTCACTCGTCAACTTGACGCACATGACAGAGTGTTAACGAGAGCTTCACGACACACGCGTGTTGTGTTCAGACTCACTCGTCAACTTGACGCACATGACAGAGTGTTAACGAGAGCTTCACGACGCACTCGTGTTGTGTTCGGACTCGCTCGTCAACTCGACGCACATGACAGAGTGTTAACGAGAGCTTCACGACGCAGGCGTGTTGTGTTCAGACTCACTCGTCAACTCGACGCACATGACAGAGTGTTAACGAGAGCTTCACGACACACGCGTGTTGTGTTCGGACTCGCTCGTCAACTTGACGCACATGACAGTGTTAACGAGAGCTTCACGACGCAGGCGTGTTGTGTTCAGACTCACTCGTCAACTCAACGCACATGACAGAGTGTTAACGAGAGCTTCACTACACACGCGTGTTGTGTTCAGACTCGCTCGTCAACTTGACGCACATGACAGAGTGTTAACGAGAGCTTCACGACGCACTCGTGTTGTGTTCAGACTCGCTCGTCAACTCAATGCACATGCGCGAGTGTTAACGAGAGCTTCACTACACACGCGTGTTGTGTTCAGACTCACTCGTCAACTTGACGCACATGACAGAGTGTTAACGAGAGCTTCACGACGCAGGCGTGTTGTATTCAGACTCGCACGTCAACTCGACGCACAAGACCGAGTGTTAACTAGAGCTTCACGACGCAGGCGTGTTGTATTTAGACTCGCACGTCAACTCAACACACATGACAGAGTGTTAACGAGAGCTTCACGACGCACGCGTGTTGTGTTCAGACTCACTCGTCAACTTGACGCACATGACAGAGTGTTAACGAGAGCTTCACGACGCACTCGTGTTGTGTTCGGACTCGCTCGTCAACTCGACGCACATGACAGAGTGTTAACGAGAGCTTCACGACGCAGGCGTGTTGTGTTCAGACTCACTCGTCAACTCGACGCACATGACAGAGTGTTAACGAGAGCTTCACGACACACGCGTGTTGTGTTCGGACTCGCTCGTCAACTTGACGCACATGACAGTGTTAACGAGAGCTTCACGACGCAGGCGTGTTGTGTTCAGACTCACTCGTCAACTCAACGCACATGACAGAGTGTTAACGAGAGCTTCACGACGCACGCGTCTTGTGTTCAGACTCGCTCGTCAACTCAATGCACATGCGCGAGTGTTAACGAGAGCTTCACGACGCACGCGTGTTGTGTTCAGACTCGCTCGTCAACTTGACGCACATGACAGAGTGTTAACGAGAGCTTCACGACGCACGCGTCTTGTATTCAGACTCGCTCGTCAACTCAATGCACATGCGCGAGTGTTAACGAGAGCTTCACGACGCAAGCGTGTTGTGTTCAGACTCGCTCGTCAACTTGACGCACATGACAGTGTTAACGAGAGCTTCACGACGCAGGCGTGTTGTGTTCAGATTCGCGCCTCAACGCACATGACCGAGTGTTAACGAGAGCTTCACGACGCTGGCATGTTGTGTTCAGACTCGCACGTCAACTCCACGCACATGACAGAGTGTTAACGAGAGCTTCACGATGCAGGCGTGTTGTGTTCAGACTCGCACGTCAACTCAACACACATGACAGAGTGTTAACGAGAGCTTCACGACGCACGCGTGTTGTGTTCAGACTCGCTCGTCACCTCGACGCACATGACCGAATGTTAACGAGAGCTTCACGACGCAGGCGTGTTGTATTCAGACTCGCACGTCAACTCAACGCACATGGCCGAGTGTTAACGAGAGCTTCACGACGCACGCGTGTTGTGTTCAGACTCGCACGTCAACTCGACGCACGTGACAGAGTGTTAACGAGAGCTTCACGACGTACGCGTGTTGTGTTCAGACTCTCGCGTCAACTCAACACACATGACTGAGTGTTAACGAGAGCTACATGACTCAGGCATGTTGTGTTCAGACTCGCACGTCAACTCGACATACATGACAGAGTGTTAACGAGAGCTTCGCGACGCAGGTGTGTTGTATTCAGACTCGCGCCTCAACTCGACGCACATGCCTGAGTGTTAACGAGAGCTTCACGACGCAGGCATGTTGTGTTCAGACTCGCTCGTCAACTTGACGCACATGCACAAGTGTTAACGAGAGCTTCACGACGCAGGCGTGTTGTATTCAGACTCGCACGTCAACTCGACGCACATGACCGAGTGTTAACGAGAGCTTCACGACGCTGGCATGCTGTGTTCAGACTCGCTCGTCAACTTGACGCACATGCACAAGTGTTAACGAGAGCTTCACGACGCAGGCGTGTTGTATTCAGACTCACACGTCAACTCAACACACATGACAGAGTGTTAACGAGAGCTTCATGACTCAGGCATGTTGTGTTCAGACTCGCACATCAACTCAACACACATGACAGAGTGTTAACGAGAGCTTCACGATGCAGGCGTGTTGTATTCAGACTCGCACGTCAACTCGACGCACATGACCAGGTGTTAACGAGAGCTTCACGACGCAGGCGTGTTGTGTTCAGACTCACTCGTCAACTTGACGCACATGACAGAGTGTTAACGAGAGCTTCACGACGCAGGCGTGTTGTATTCAGACTCGCACGTCAACTCAACACACATGACAGAGTGTTAACGAGAGCTTCATGACGCACGCGTGTTGTGTTCAGACTCACTCGTCAACTTGACGCACATGACAGAGTGTTAACGAGAGCTTCACGACGCAGGCGTGTTGTATTCAGACTCGCACGTCAACTCGACGCACATGACCGAGTGTTAACGAGAGCTTCACGACGCAGGCGTGTTGTATTCAGACTCGCACGTCAACTCAACACACATGACAGAGTGTTAACGAGAGCTTCACGACGCACGCGTGTTGTGTTCAGACTCACTCGTCAACTTGACGCACATGACAGAGTGTTAACAAGAGCTTCACGACGCACTCGTGTTGTGTTCAGACTCACTCGTCAACTCGACGCACATGACAGAGTGTTAACGAGAGCTTCACGACACACGCGTGTTGTGTTCAGACTCACTCGTCAACTTGACGCACATGACAGAGTGTTAACGAGAGCTTCACGACGCACTCGTGTTGTGTTCAGACTCACTCGTCAACTCGACGCACATGACAGAGTGTTAACGAGAGCTTCACGACACACGCGTGTTGTGTTCAGACTCACTCGTCAACTTGACGCACATGACAGAGTGTTAACGAGAGCTTCACGACACACGCGTGTTGTGTTCAGACTCACTCGTCAACTTGACGCACATGACAGAGTGTTAACGAGAGCTTCACGACGCAGGCGTGTTGTATTCAGACTCGCACGTCAACTCGACGCACATGACCGAGTGTTAACGAGAGCTTCACGACGCAGGCGTGTTGTATTCAGACTCGCACGTCAACTCAACACACATGACAGAGTGTTAACGAGAGCTTCACGACGCAGGCATGTTGTGTTCAGACTCGCTCGTCAACTTGACGCACATGCACAAGTGTTAACGAGAGCTTCACGACGCAGGCATGTTGTGTTCAGACTCGCTCGTCAACTCGACGCACATGACCGAGTGTTAACGAGAGCTTCACGACGCTGGCATGCTGTGTTCAGACTCGCTCGTCAACTTGACGCACATGCACAAGTGTTAACGAGAGCTTCATGACTCAGGCATGTTGTGTTCAGACTCGCACGTCAACTCAACACACATGACAGAGTGTTAACGAGAGCTTCATGACTCAGGCATGTTGTGTTCAGACTCGCACGTCAACTCAACACACATGACAGAGTGTTAACGAGAGCTTCACGACGCAGGCGTGTTGTATTCAGACTCGCACGTCAACTCGACGCACATGACCAAGTGTTAACGAGAGCTTCACGACGCAGGCGTGTTGTATTCAGACTCGCACGTCAACTCAACACACATGACAGAGTGTTAACGAGAGCTTCATGACGCACGCGTGTTGTGTTCAGACTCACTCGTCAACTTGACGCACATGACAGAGTGTTAATGAGAGCTTCACGACGCAGGCGTGTTGTATTCAGACTCGCACGTCAACTCGACGCACATGACCGAGTGTTAACGAGAGCTTCACGACGCAGGCGTGTTGTATTCAGACTCGCACGTCAACTCAACACACATGACAGAGTGTTAACGAGAGCTTCACGACGCAAGCGTGTTGTGTTCAGACTCACTCGTCAACTTGACGCACATGACAGAGTGTTAACGAGAGCTTCACGACGCACTCGTGTTGTGTTCAGACTCACTCGTCAACTCAACGCACATGACAGAGTGTTAACGAGAGCTTCACTACACACGCGTGTTGTGTTCAGACTCACTCGTCAACTTGACGCACATGACAGAGTGTTAACGAGAGCTTCACGACACACGCGTGTTGTGTTCAGACTCACTCGTCAACTTGACGCACATGACAGAGTGTTAACGAGAGCTTCACGACGCACTCGTGTTGTGTTCGGACTCGCTCGTCAACTCGACGCACATGACAGAGTGTTAACGAGAGCTTCACGACGCAGGCGTGTTGTGTTCAGACTCACTCGTCAACTCGACGCACATGACAGAGTGTTAACGAGAGCTTCACGACACACGCGTGTTGTGTTCGGACTCGCTCGTCAACTTGACGCACATGACAGTGTTAACGAGAGCTTCACGACGCAGGCGTGTTGTGTTCAGACTCACTCGTCAACTCAACGCACATGACAGAGTGTTAACGAGAGCTTCACTACACACGCGTGTTGTGTTCAGACTCGCTCGTCAACTTGACGCACATGACAGAGTGTTAACGAGAGCTTCACGACGCACTCGTGTTGTGTTCAGACTCGCTCGTCAACTCAATGCACATGCGCGAGTGTTAACGAGAGCTTCACTACACACGCGTGTTGTGTTCAGACTCACTCGTCAACTTGACGCACATGACAGAGTGTTAACGAGAGCTTCACGACGCAGGCGTGTTGTATTCAGACTCGCACGTCAACTCAACGCACATGACCGAGTGTTAACGAGAACTTCACGACGCAGGCGTGTTGTATTCAGACTCGCACGTCAACTCAACACACATGACAGAGTGTTAACGAGAGCTTCACGACGCACGCGTGTTGTGTTCAGACTCACTCGTCAACTTGACGCACATGACAGAGTGTTAACGAGAGCTTCACGACGCACTCGTGTTGTGTTCGGACTCGCTCGTCAACTCGACGCACATGACAGAGTGTTAACGAGAGCTTCACGACGCAGGCGTGTTGTGTTCAGACTCACTCGTCAACTCGACGCACATGACAGAGTGTTAACGAGAGCTTCACGACACACGCGTGTTGTGTTCGGACTCGCTCGTCAACTTGACGCACATGACAGTGTTAACGAGAGCTTCACGACGCAGGCGTGTTGTGTTCAGACTCACTCGTCAACTCAACGCACATGACAGAGTGTTAACGAGAGCTTCACGACGCACGCGTCTTGTGTTCAGACTCGCTCGTCAACTCAATGCACATGCGCGAGTGTTAACGAGAGCTTCACGACGCACGCGTGTTGTGTTCAGACTCGCACGTCAACTTGACGCACATGACAGAGTGTTAACGAGAGCTTCACGACGCAGGCGTGTTGTGTTCAGACTCGCGCCTCAACTCAACACACATGACTGAGTGTTAACGAGAGCTTCACGACGCACGCGTGTTGTGTTCACGTGAGAGCTGACATTGTTGCATGAACGCTTTGGATAATATTATTTTGTAAATAAAGTGGTAAATTATGTTTGTTTTTATTTTTTTTCAAACAAAGCACTCACGTCGCTTCATAAAATTGAGTTTAAGACACTGGAGTCACATGAAGTACTTTAATGATGTCCTTACTACCTTTCTGGACCTTGCATTGGTAGTTGCGTTGGACCTCTATGGAGGAACAGAAACCTCTCGGATTTCATCAAAAAGATCTTAATCTACAATCCCATGACGCAGTGCAAATAGCATTGCAAACAGCATAATCGAATTAAAAACAATTATATATAAAGCTGCTCATTTACAAATGCAGATTATATAAAAAAAATATATTTTTAAGTTTATTGCAAAAATAAATAGCCTATGTTTTTTCGATTCTTTGACTGGTAGAGTCTTCTGTACAGCATCATGGGTAATGTAATTTTTCACCAGGGATTCTGCTGTTAAACACAATTATTTCTAAAAATAAACTGAAATAATGGCTAACGGCTTCAGCAGAAGCAAATACCATTGATTATCAACCTCATAACTTTTAAACCTTTAAAGACAGATATCAGTTTCCTTATGGAGAAAATGAATGGAGTTTTTATTTCCGGAACCCGCCTGTTGAACTCTAGATTTGAGCCACTGCAGCCCTTTAAGATGAGTATGTCATCTTCACGCTCCTGAATGCAGCAGAATTAAAAAAAAAAACACAAAAAACATGAATCAATATCATTCATGATTCAGTTATAGTGACTCACACTTGGGTATTTGCATTATAGATTGTTTGCACAAAAACAAATATTTATCTTATGTAGTGGTATCCTAGTAACACCTGAATTCCATCTTCCTGCAAAGCGCATGTAGTGGCATGTACACTAGAATATGCAGTGCTACACCGGAAAACACTCACTCACAGCAGCCAATGGCATCCACCGGATGTGAGCTGCCAATCATCACGGCCGGCCCCCTCACCTCATTCCTGTTGCTATGCTGTCTTTGAAACTATGGTTACAGTAAAGGTTCATGTAGGCAGCGTCTCGCTCTGTATGGACTTTCCGCATGTGTCTGGACTGCATTCGGAACGTTAACTCTGCTGAATGCTGTGCAGTGTTACACTGAAATTTAATCTCTGTAAATATATATGTTGTAGATATTCTTTATTCTGTATTTACATTATTCTACATATGCACATTATAGACATTACAAATTTTAGGGATCACAAATGTAATGTATTAAATGTACAATTTAGTTAAACAGGTATCACTATTAGTCACTGGACATAAATTGGTCTTGATTTAGCCTGCATTACCTGCCATTTAAGAGTGACGTACCTGATATGTGTCCCAACAGACATGTGATGTGATTTTTGGACTTTGAATAGGAGAGCCTTTCTCTCTCTGTCTCTTCTAGTTTCTATACTTCCTGCCGTTTTAATGAGCATGTGTAGGAGTGAACCAGACACACTTCAGTCACGACTATGAAGATCACACACACACACATAGTCCGCCACCCACTATCTCTTCTCTCTCTATGTGTATAAATATAAACATATAGAATGTCTAAAGTGTAATACATGAAGTACATTCACAGTGAAGCAGTTTAATTTCCTATTTGTTTGTAATAGATTGTCTGTATTTTTCTTGCTTCAGGACATTCAGGTGGGTTATGAAAGGAAGATAAACTCGATGAACTCTTTTCCACGGTGAGTAAACTGCCTGAGAACCCGTGTGGTGTTTATAGAGATACGTAGATAAATCCTGATCCATATAGATGTGCTCCATTGAAGGTTGTTGACCAGCTTTTTATATTAAATAATCAAAGTCAGCTTGAAGTAATTGAACCCTGTTTACTTTCTCAATACATGTTCCTGGTCTTATTTTTCTTTAATAAGTGCACGTTATTCCAATAAATGCTCTATGTGACTTCATTCTAGTATGTAATGACTAATGATTTTAAAAATTAAATTTAAGTCCCGTCCTACATTTTAATAGTGCAGCAGTGCTTTTCAGTGGCGCTGGTTCTGGAAGTACTTTTTTCATTCATTTTTCCCATAGGTATTTTAAAATAGTCTTCGTTAAAGCGTTATAAGCCATGATGAACCAAGCCACTCAGATATATGAGGTGAATCACAATACTACAAACTTTGATTTGAAGCAAAAAGATTTTAAAAATCAGACAAAAAGACAAAGGTACAAGACTTTGTATTTAGAGGCTTTATTGAGGGAAAATATGAAGCGTTGCAAACAGCATAATTGTAAATATTAAACTACACATTTACAAATGTTGATTGTATGAAAACAATATATTTTAAGTTTATTGCAAAATATGCATATATATATATATATATATATATATATATATATATATATATATATATATATATATACATAGACATACACACACACAAACATTTCAGTATTTTGAGAGTGTAGGGAGATTGCTTACATTACATGCTTCATGGAAGTGGGCGGAGCTAAAGAGCTATTTTGACGCATGTTGCTTTTTTTTTACTCTATAGAATCATGGGTAATGTAGTTTTTCACCAGGAATTCCATTGTTAAACATGATTATTTTAAAAAATAAGCTGAAATAATGCTGGCTGACAGCAGAAGCAGAAGCAAATACCATTGATTAACAACCTCGTAATTCACAGTAAGGGGTCATTCACGCAGAACGCATTTTTCCAGTCCACTGCGCTACTTTTCCATTATTATGTAAATGCATACTAGACTGACAGGTTTAACAGTTGCGCTCGCATCTTGCGTGTTTTGCAGGGTCTTGTGCATGCCACAGTGTTCTAAAAACACATTGTTAAAGTTAAAATAAGTTAAACTTTTTAAAGACTTGAGACCTTGGGGTTTTCCCCATTCCACTGCCCATGTCTCGCATTTTTCAAAAAACAAAAAGTTTTATAAGTTATCGTTCTAATTAATGGAGTTTTTACTTCCAGAACCCGGCTGTTGCACGCTGACTATAGTTTTCTTAAATTAATTATATTGCGGCAAACTGAGAAGTAAAATGGGTTGCGAACTAGTGTTGTCACAAGTACCGTCTTCGGTACAGAAATGTTAAAAATGTGATGCTTTGAGCGCTGTTGAGCGAATTCATAAACACCTCTGATTGGCCATTGTGTTCAAGCGCTCAACAGATACGTCTGTGATTGGCTACAATGATCAACGCTTCAAAAACATGTTGTAAATAGACATCAATGACGCTCTTCACCGAGCGCTTACACATGCTAATAAACACCTGCTTTCAAACACTCCCACTTCCGCTTTCAAAATGCTTTCAAACGCTCCCGTGTGTTGATCATTATTTTTACCTGCTGGATGATAAAACGGATGAATAAAATACCACAGACTTGCATTGAAGGAGGAACCCAATCAGTAAGAAATCAGCCTCGGATCCTGGAGGAATCACTTACATTTTCTTAAAGTAGTCATGAATTGAGAAATCAACTTTTCCTTGAGCTTTTGATATATAAGAGGTCTTTGTACTATAAGAATATCTTGTAATTTTCAGAACTGAAAACTTCCTTGTTAGTCCAATAAAAGCTTTTATTGACACCCAGCCCAGCGAACGACTCATCTCAGTCCTAATGCTACGAATATTGTCATTCATTATAATGTGAATGTCTCAGTTGAGCTTGATTTATTTGTATTCTGTACATTTCAATGTGGATTCTTTGGTAAATCAATCGCATTTTGGCACAGAATTTGCAAACAGACTTTTACGATATGGACTCGACAGTAATGCAAAAACATGTCAGTAAGTGTGTTCATTCTAATGCCTGATCTGATATTAATGATTCATGTGCAGTCAGATGATCTTTGTCTGTGTGTCAGTAAATCAAACCAGTGACTAAACGATCAACTTCACATTGTTTCTCGTAGTAGGATGAAAATAATCTGTTATTCAAACATTGGTTAAATTATATATAGAAAGCGATCAAAGAACGCTCCCTTTACAATTGCGGTAAACAGCGCGAGTTTATCAGTGAATGAGTTCTGGACTCGCGCCAAATCTCCCGTTTTATTCAACAAATCTCTTAGTTACATCGCGTTTGCACTGTTAGTTATGATGAAAGCATTCATCAATGTGCAGAAATTGATGAGATCACTGCTTTCAAGTGCTCAACAAGATGTCTGTGATCGTCTACAATGTTCATCACTGCAACCTTTCATGCCACAATCTAAATATAATGCCATAGAGCTACATGTAATGCTATAATCAATACTTTTCACGATTAGTTAACCTTGAGAGCTATAATAGTAGAAACATGCTAAAAGTGTTCGAGAGAGCTATTTCATATGCAAAGATGTTAGCCAATCAGACACGCCCCTTAAAAAGAGTGTTCAAATCAGAGGGCTAAAATCAGAAAGAATAGGAAAAATGCCTTTTATTTCTAAATGATGAAATTTTTGATGTAAAAAGCATACTAACATTAAAAGAACACCCCAGGAAACATTTTAAAACAATAAAACGATGCAGTTCATGACCCCTTTAAAAATAAATTTCAGATCCAGTTCCTTTCCTTTTTTCTGCCTGTTTTTAATTTCCAGAATTGTCTTGACTGAGATTCTGCATGTAAATGGCTCTGCTGGGCAGGATGCATCATATAATTCAGTTGATTCAGTTCAGCATATGTTCTTTGATCACCCTTCATTCATATGAATGTGCAAAGTTTGCACTCAGGACACGAGGAGGGGCCAGTTTATTTGGATCGTGCAATTGATCGTTACTATTCTTTTCCAAAACAGGACATGCATCCTGCCAGGAGATATTTTAGAAGAGAATAGCATGGTTTGAGGAGTTTAGAAGCGACGTAGCGAGCAGTATGCAGTGCTGTGGGATGGGAATGGTTTCTCCCTTCACCTGTGCTTCAAGTGGTTTGCCCCACTATTCAGCCAGCCTACCCTGAATGAGTCATCCTGCTCTTCCCTGATTGGCCGGTCGGGATCCATCCCGAGGGATTGCTGTGCAGAAAGCTGCCGAGGCCTGACTTCATTCACAGAAACGTCGGTATGCCCGTCTGCCTTTCCATTCACAGCCAGCCCAAAACATTTTCCCTGCTCAGCTCCTCAGCATCCTCTCTTCCTCTCCTCAGCATCTCTTCTGCATCTCCGTGACAACACCGAGCGACGCTTTTTTTTTTTTTTGCTTGTTTGCTTTTGTCTCAGTGGAGGAGACAAACCCTTGCTCTCTCTCTCCCTCTCTCTCTCTCTCTCTCTCTCTCTCTCTCTCTGTGTCTTTTCTTCCTTTTTTTTCAATTCGCAGGCAGGCAGGAAAGCGAGACGCTGGGAGGGACTGCAGTGCGTTAGCCGCAGCGGTACAGGAAGCTTGTGAATGACTGCTGCTTCCCTGTCACAAGCTCTACTGGACATTTTACATGAATGGCTCTATTTTTGCTGCCTTAATGTCATGGGCTTCATCCCGCTGGATGCTTTTTAATGGGGCCGGGAGATCTGACATCACTATTTACGGTCGTATCCCCGCCGAATCCGGATGGCGTTTTAGTAAGATCAAATCTCGACATTGTGTATTTGAGAGGGATGTTTAATTATTCAACAAAGCTCATTCAAGAGCAAAGCTTGGCTTGTTTTGCTTTCTGTAGGGGGTGATATTCCAGTGCTCGTGTGGATGGATTTATCCTGATGTTTCGTAGTATGTAAGGAAGAACGAACGTGACGAACAAAGAGATAAATCCGTATTGGTCTCGTGATTTAAATTTGAGCACATTTTAAACTCGCCGTTAACAAAAGCTAGGTAGAACACGGTTGTGGGCGAAAGGTGAATGCATTCAAGTATTTTTAACTTTTAATTTTTTATTTTTATTTCACAATCGTATGCAATCTTATTCTTTCATTTCAGGAGAGCACCTCGCTTCTGAGTTAAAGTAAAACCACAATTATATGATTGAAAAATCAGCAAGCGCCATGCACACTGACTCAAGTTTCATTCTATGTGGCGTACATGTGATCCGACAACATGCACGGTGCTCTATTGTGATTTTTGCATTGAATTATGTCAGACTGTTTTTGCATCATTTTGAGTAGTTTGATTCAAAGATTCTCATTCATTTTGAATCTGATTTCACTGTTCTCAGTGATCTCTTTATAGCATCTTTTCCATTCTATTTATCTGTTTTCACACGGACTGAATCATAACAGGAGACGTTCCTACGGACAGGGCAAATTTTGCCAATTGATTGGTTCTGTCGAGCAGTAAGTGGGAGTTTTTTTTGTAACGGAAAGTGCTCTGCAGTGTAGAGTGAGTCTTTTGTTGAGAAGGGTCTCTCTCTCTCTCTCTCTCTCTCTCTCTCTCTCGTTCTCTCTCTCTCTCTCCGAGTGAGTCATGCATGTTCAGGGATCTGCCAGGATGCGGGGAGAGAGAGAGACATCTCTTCACTAGAGATCTGTCTCTCTCTCTGCCATCTCTGGCCCTCTGTAGAGGAGTGACCTCGCGCTGCTTTTCTCTCTTCGTCCTCTGTCTCCATGGATTCCGCGTTTTGTGGTTTATTTTTGGTCCCCGAGTTGCTGCTGCTGCGTGGCGTCGGATTTTCCTGACGACCACCCGCTCCCTTTTTCTTCAAACCCTCGAGGACGCTTTCTCGGCTCCAGCATGCAAAAGATGTGGACGGTCAGCTGGGAGTTGGATGTGTCCGTTTGTGTGTAGGCTGGCATACCGAGGGGAATGCTTCACCGTGCTAAATACAACCGATTCCGGAATGAGTCAGTGACGTCCGTCGATGAGCTTCTGCACGGTCTCTCCATGAACGCCAAGGTCTCGGCCGTCCCGCCGTCGCCGCCTGTGGGCGACCCTCCGTACGCCCCGCCAGCCGACCCCGAACCCTCGGAAGAGTCCGGAACCTTGTGCACCCTCATCAACAAAGTCTCCAACCTCAAATTCGCCAACTCCTCCGGACTGCTGGGCATCAAGGGCCTGCCGTCTGCCGTCAAGGACCTGGCCGTGTCCAAGCTCCAGGGAGGAGCGACAGGAGGCGGCTCCGGCAGCCCGGGCTCAACTGCCCTCCCGGCGTCCGCTGCCGCAGCACCTCACGCCCCGCTGGAGCCCGGCTTCGTGAGCTCGGGGAAGAAGGGCAGGATGGAAGAGTCTCAGCCTGGCGGAGAGGGCTGGAGCCTGGGCGGGACGGGGGCCTCGGGTTGTGGCGGGCTGGTGAATAAGCCGTCTCGTGGATGGCTGCACTCCAGCGAAAAGATCTCCGGACCTGGAGTGACGTACGTCGTTAAGGTAAGATCCCAAATCCTTTCTCTCTTCTGCATTTTTCATCAGCGTAAAGGTAGAATACATGTCTTCCTGTCCGTGTGCTGGTACAGAGGGATTATGTGTACGATTTGGAAGGAAGGTCACCGGTTACGTTCATAACTGACCAGAAAAAGCACAGACTGTTCCGACACATACATGTTTACATGGCGTCGGTTTCAAATGAGTCTTGCATGCATGTGGAGGTGGGCGGTATGAACGAAATCTTATTATTTATTTATATCACAGTAACAGTGTCTAGAGTGATATATAAATTCAATGCTTTTACTATTTCTTATATCCCTCTCTGTTCTTGCTTGTACTATTCTGGACAAAGCTTGAAACTTTGTATTGCTGGCTCATGTTATTGCCTTCTTAAAGGGATAGTTCACCCAAAAATGAAAATTCTCCCATGATGGGTGTATATGACATTCTTCTTTCAGACAAACACAATCAGAGATATATTTAAAAATATCCTGGCTCTTCCAAGCTTTATAATGGGAGTGAAGGGGGGCGTGTTTTGACACCCCTCAGAAATGCATCCATCCATCATAAAAGTAATCCATACGACTCCAGGGGGTTAATAAAGGCCTTCTGAAGCGAAGCGATGGGTTTTTGTTAGAAAAATATCCATATTTAAAACTTTATAAACTAAAATAACTAGCTTTGTGCATACAGACGCGATTAAGATGAATCGGTTGCTATATTTAGTCGCTTTTTAAATAAAAGCGTCTGCTATATAAATAAATGTAAAGGATATATATTTAATTTGGTAAAACTTCAGTATAGGGAACACGTATTCACTATTAACTACAACTTTTGCCTCAATTAACTTCTAATTTACTGCTTATTAATAGATAGTAAGGTAGTTTTTGCAGCGTTTAAGTTTAGGTATTGTGTAGGATTAAGGGATGTAAGGTCATGCAGAATAAGACATTAATGTGTGCTTTAGAAGTACTGATAAACATCAAAAATACTAGTAATATGCTAGCAACTAGTTAAAAGTGAGAACCCTAAAATAACCCTAAACCCTAAAATAAAGAGTTACCTTTTATTTTTATTTTTTTTATCAGAGTAGTTGAAAATTCATATATATATATATTAGTTCATTATGCAGTAATATATTTAAATAATGTAGTGAATTAAAAACAGTCTCCTTTGATTTGTTTTCTTTGTTCAATTTGGAACTAAATGGACACAAACAAAAAGATGATTATTATCCATAACAAATGGTTGACATTTTGTAACAAAAGTCAAACTAATTTTATCAACACATGATTCAGCGTCAGTTGTCCAAATATGGCGTGATGTTGCTTAAACTTGTGAAGATCTATATTTTTCTCTGTATTTCTCATCGCATGTCATAATTATTTATATAGCGCTTTAGACAATACAAATGTTTCAAAGCAACTTCACGGTAATAAACAGGAAAATAACAGTGTTAATGTTGTACAATTCCTCTGTAAAGCAGCTCTACAGAAGACAATCGTCTCATTATTTAGCTCAATTCAGCTCATTGTTTATTTAGTGTTGATCCAATAGCAGTGTTGATGCTGTATGTAAATAAGATAAATCAGTACTGTCTGATCAAAGCCTCGGCATATACAGTATAGCATGTCGCCACGTTTCTACCATCACATGCATATGTTCCACAGAGTAATATTAATCTTCTCTTTAGTGAGAGGAGAGAATATAGTGGTAGTGGTCCGGTTGTCCGTGCGACCGCTTATTTTTTTACCTCCACAGATTTGATCTATTCAAATTAACTGCAAGTTTATCACATCAAAAGGGAAGTGCATGCAAATCGCGTAACCACGGCGACCAGTTACCAGACCAGGGGGATGTTGTTCCGGCTACAGTTCTGCTACTGTATCGTCTCCGGGGACCATGACGCGTTGCAAAACAGAGCTGTTATTCTTGTCCACATCTATATGCAAAGACAAACATGATAACTGATCTTTGACTGTTGAAGTTTGGATTTGTGCACGTACGCCACACGTCGCCCGTGTAACTTGCATGTTCAACGCGCTTTATATATATTTATCCAGGGTTCCCTTAGTCAACAATTTGGAAATATTATTTTTTTTAGATAATGATTTGCAGGAGTAGCCTACAATGTGTAAGTCATGTAAATTTCTGTAGTGCATGTACATTTTTCTTGTATACATTAACTATAGAAATTCAGACATCATTGTCTCCCTTTAGGGTTATTTGCAGACATTTTTTGAGATGTTGGTGCATTAATTAATACATTAATTCTAACACATTTTAAATATGTTTGCATTATAGACCATGCATATTGTGCACTGACCTCAGTATCATGTATTTTAAGCGTTTACGATCATATAAGCATGTTCGCAGCCTCATTGAGCTAAAAGTGATTCGGATTCATGCGGGATGAATCATACATTATTCCCATCTAGCTTTTTTACCTTCTGAATAGTCAGTTGCTGTAGAGGCAAAATTTGAACTGTCAACACCATTGAATTAGATTGAACCAACGTACAATGGAAGGGAACCAAATCAGTGTGTTTTATTTGCTTTATTATCATTGGTGAAGGTCTCTCTAAGCGTTTATCATGAAGTGAGTGACATAGTATTTCTGTTTGTTTTGCTTTTTAGTTGGTAAAAATGGGCAGCTTCCGTACCAAACCCCTTTAGCGTCCCTTTGCAGGACTGAATGTGTGTTATTCTTTACAGTTCACTTATTGAGTGACCCTGTGCATGAACACACACACCATGCTCCATTTCACTAAAAGGACAGCTGCTGACATTGACTGGACGGGCTGCTTCTCAAACACGTGTTACCAGCATTGTGACAGATGACAGACTTTAGATACAGCCCTTGCTTGATTTATAGGTTTAAGTGAAAATTTGTGCACTTAATTTATTTCTCAAATTTAACAAATTTTTTTCCAAATTCAGATTTTTTTTTTTTTTTCCATTTTAAATTTTTCTGGATTTCCATTTTAAGGGATCAATTAAATTTTAAAAATTAACCAAAAGCACATCCAATTAATTGAAATCATAAAACTTATTCAATTTAACAACAATTGTTTAAAAGTTATTAATTTTTTTAGGGCCCTATATTTTTTTCCCCCACTAAAATTTTGTTTTATTTTTTCTGTTTGAAGTTTTCTGGATTCCATTTTAATGGAATAAATTTTAATAATCAAAAAGCATGTCTGAATAATTTAATTCATAAAAATAAAAAAATACTTATTAATTAAACAAAAATATTTTTGTTTTTGTTTTTTCATAAATTCTGTCTTGTTTTTTAATTTTTCTGACAATTAAATGAAGGCATAAAACATTAATTAAATTTATCTTTTAATCATATGACATTTAACAAACTTTTGTCAAAATTCTGCACACAGAGCTTTACTGTAAAAATTAAAACGGAAGAAAAATTGTGATTATTCCTTACTTAATATGAATTTATTTTTATTATTGTTATTAGTGTTAGTATTATTAAATTGAGATGTAGCTAAATTCTACTGTACAACAGTAATATATTTCTGTCACAATTTCTTTAAGTTAAACCAAACTTTTATTTTGACAGGTTGCAGTGAAGACCTTTGAGTTTCTGTGTGTTTATGATATGACAATAGATTTTCTCAAATGAAATGGTAAAATGTTCATGAGGTGACTCTCAGAGAGGCTCTGGAGATGAAGTTCATGCATTCATGTCCTCATGTAGTGAGGCGGCAAAGGCTGAAAAACAGCGAGCGTCAAGCATGCTTCAGTGTGTGTGTGTGAGAGGTAAATAAAACCGCATATTTAGTCTTTTTGCGGTTTAATTTTCACAGACACTAGTCTATATTGTAAATTGATTTAAGTCTACTGACCTGCTTTTTATTTATTCATCAATAATTTGACAAATTCCGTGACGTTCCGTGATATACAGTAAATTCTGTATTCCGAGATTCCGTCCGCATTTTTTGCATCACGGAAATCATAGGGCCCTATGTACTGTGATTATATAGTGCACTAAAAAAAAAAAAAAAAAATGCTGGGTTGTTTCAACCAAAATTTGGGTCAATTTTTTGATAATATTTCTAACCCATCAGTTGGATTTGTCCATTTTTGACCCAAATTTGGATTGAAACAACCCAGCATTTTTTAAAGTGTGCATATTCAACATTTTTGGCTGTGTGTGTATTTGTGCTTTTCTGTGTTGTTGTGTTTATATTTATTAAGAAGCGGTTTCATTCTCAAGTGTGAATTTGAATGTAAAGTAAATAGCTGGTGTTTAGCAGAAAACATAATGCAAAACCTTCTGGCACTAGAAAATTGTTGATCATTTTACTGATTTTGTACTATATTATCTATCTCTATCTTTTGCTCGACAATGTATTAAAAGTTGGATATATAGTAAATCCTACTTTACCTGTGTACAAAACAGTACATTCACATAAAGCAATATATACTATATAGCAAATCTCTGTTGAGTTATTGTTTATATTGTCAAAAAAATGTACTGTATTAACGCACAGCTAAATATATATAAAGTGTGTGTGTGTGTGTGTATATATATATATATATATATATATATATATATATATATATATATTTATCTGCATACATACAGTATATACTCATGTAAAGCGTATATATACTATATAGAAAATCTCAATTGATTATTGATTGTTTATATTGTCACAAAATGTAATTAAATTGTCAAATGTGGCTATAAGGCATGAAGATATTAAGATATTATAAACATTAACATCATTCTATAAAGCTGCTTTGAAATGTGTATTGTGAAAAGTGCTTTATAAATACATTTGATTTGACTTTATTATCTTGGCATGTTACTATATAGTACCCACTTTATCTAATACAATCAGTCAATGAGCCTCCGTCATTGTTTTTAGCCAAACACTATTTGCCAAAACATCGCACTGACTCATCGTCCGCTTCCGGCCTCATTTCCTTTCTGCGCTTTGAATCGTACACCAGTGAGTTAATTTGGGCAATAAAATAAGAGTCAGTAAGGAGATAATTTTCCATAGAGCACTCGAGTAAACTTAACTAATCAGCATTTACAGCGTTCCTGGGAGAAACATGTGACGTTGTTAGACCGGACAGTGGGTTAGACAGCTCTCAGGTGGGTTACTGCAGGTGAGTCATTCATTTAGTCCAGGAAAGTTGTAGTGAGACTCTCAATGAGTGAGTCATACGGCATTGAGAGATGCTGAGGTGAGAGGCTAAAAAAAGCAGAGATGTGTTGATGCGTGATGTCACTGTTTAGGCATGATGTCATCGACTGGAGAGGAAGTTACACTCATGCGTAGCTCATTTTTAATACATATAATTATTATATTATAATTATATAAGGATTTACTAGCATTTTTATTCATGTTATTTAAGACTTTCTTATATAGTACATGTTGGGTTAGGATTTTGTGTTTGAGATTAATCTTTTTTGCTTTTGTAGTTAAATCACTTTATTTTATTTTATTGATTTTATTGAGTACTTTCTTATGTAGTCCATGTTTTGAGATTTTTATAGTTTAAACAATATGAGGTAAACCCTTTGAAGTTGAAGTGTCATTTTTCCAGTGTCACTTTTTTTTTGCTTTTGTAGTTATCACTTATTTTATTTCATTTCATTTTATTTTATACTTACTTAAATAGTTCTTGCATGGTTTGGGTTTTGAGCTTTTTATAGATAAAATAATACCAGATGAGTCCTTAAAGCAAAAGTGTGTTTTTTTCTGTGTCAATTTAGTTTTTTGCTTTTGTAGTTAATCACTTTTATTTTATTTTATTTTTATTTTTTTATTTATTTTTTTAATTATTTTTAGTTTAATTTTATTTTATTTTTTATTTATACTTTCCTATATAGTTCATTCAGGATTACGTTTTTATATATTAAATAATATGAAATAAAATGTGTACTTTTTCAGTGTCAAAATGCAGGTTTTTTTTTTTTTTTTTTTTTTTTTTGCTTTTGTACTTAATCTTTTTTAGCATAAATGACAAATAACTAATTTTATGCTAAAAATAAACAAATCCATTCACTCTTTACCAACAAATGCTTTCAAGTGAGTTTATGTGAAGTCACGTGATCAGATTGGACATGTTAATACCGTGTTACAGTGTATATCACATCTGATGAAGGACATTGTGTGAAATTACAGTCTTGCATTTTGAGAAATGTGTGGAATTTGTTGTTTTCCTGAAGAAAAAGATAGATTGTATACCTGTATATATGTGAGCTTGGTGTGTTTGTATGTTTTTTGTATGTTTTTGTATGTCAGAAGTGATGTGTGTGTGTTTAACGGTGAGTGGCTGCAGACAGATTGAAGTATGAACAGAATAATTCAATCCAAAATAAAGATAATCATGTTGTTCACAACCTGTATTTATTACTTTTTTTTGGCAGTTATTTTATGGAACCCAAAAAGGGAGTTCTTGCATGCATTTATAATGACCACACACCATAGACTATAAAAAACGATGGACAATGTGTCTCCGCTTCCTTCCACTGTAAAGCTAAAATATCCCAGAAACGCTCTGCGCAGTAGTGATCCAGAGGTGGAGCCAGACTCAATGGCAATCACAGCTGTCAATCATGATGTCTCACCCCATTTTTACTAAACTAAAACAAAAGGAAAAACGAACATACATCTGCGTGATGAGAACTACCTAAAATGATTTGAAGTGTAATTGGATTTTTTAGTTTGGCTCACGTCCCTTTTGATTACATGGAGAGAACGGGGTTTATGTCCTATACCAAAGTCCCGGCGGCCATGTTTGAAACTCCTCTCGGGCATCTCTGTGAATGGGGAAACATCAAATCCTCTAAAGCTGTTCAGCAAGCTTTCGGTTAAATGAAATCACCATTGAAATCTGACAACAACTGTCTCATAAACTGTGTTTCTAAACGCTCGAATCATGACAAAAAAACTGCATTTTTCAGGCTGGATCAAGCTAATGCATATGCGAAGTCCGAAGTGCGCCTCTCTATAGGAAGCGCGCATGTGACTGTTTCTATATGAACCGGAGCTTCTAACGGGAGCTGCAGTGATGCGATGACTTTACCAATCAGTGATTTAGAAGGCGGGACTTATTCTGCCATATTTCTTTTTGCACTTCCTCCCATTCATAATAAAAAGAGCCACAGTTTCAGAAACTTCCACTTTTATTGCAGATATTTTGCACAAATTTCCCAGGAAGTGACCATTTTTGTTCTCTTGAACACGTGAGATGGAAACGGTACTTCATTTGCAAATGTTTTATGCGATATTCCAATTTATTTTGCACATAAGTTAAATTTGCGACGTTGGAAGGAAACGAACAGCTACATTTGTTTTAAAAATTACTATGGTACTTCATCACACACGGGCAATAACAATATCTGGTTTTGAAGAAAAGATGATTATCAGCTGATCTAATCTCATTTGTGTCCTCCTTTTTCAGTATTTGGGCTGCATTGAAGTTCTCCGGTCCATGAGATCACTGGACTTCACCACACGGTCACAAATCACACGGTACAGCAACTCTCTCTGTCTTTTTACACATGAAATAGCCACAAACTCTTCCTCTTGTGTTGTACAAGGAATTGTGGGTAATATTAGCTGAAATAGCATGCACGGATGCACACTTCCAAAAAAGAAGTATATCATATCATATACCATATATCATACTGGCACCTTTTGTAATGTTGTTAATGCATTATGAATGGCATATTCTCTAGCATTGTGTGAACTTGTAAAGTTAAGGCCCGTTCACACCAAGGACAGTAACTATAACAATAATAATAATGGTAAAGATATAGTTCTAAAAATCATTCTGAATATAAAACAATAGCAAAGTTCACAGCACAACGATAACGCTGTTATCAGAGGAATGATGTTACTTTCAGAACGATTTTTTACAGCTGATGAACGATTTAAACATTACAGCCAATCAGAATCCATCCTGCTATAAAGAGCTTGAGAATTTAAAGAGACAGACGACAAAACTGCAGCGCGCTTATAATAAACAGAACAATAGAATGTTTATAGTCTTTATAGATATTGTTCTAGGTGTGAACGGGCATTTATGCTTTCCATCTAATACAACAAAATTGGATCATTTTTATAATGTGCCCACAGTTTTGTTGCAATATATTGGATGACAAAAAAAAAAAAAATAGTAATGAACAGTAGAAATATTTCGCTATTAAAATGACTGCTCTACCAACTTAGGGTGCAAATATCAATACATATTAATAATCACAAAACAGAAAATTAGATAAAATGATCTACACTTATTTTCCTCAATTTTTTAAAATATTTTATTTTATGATTTATTTTATAAATAAAATTATATAAAAAGATTTTAAAAGAGGTACAAATATAAATGAATATGAATAATCACAAAATAAATAAATGTAATGATCTGCATTCATTTTCCTCAATTTTTAAAAATATTTTATTTTATAATTTATTTATTTTATAAATTAACATATGTAAAAAGGTTTTTAAAAGATGTGCAAAAATCAATAAGTATTAATAATTAAAAGGAAAAAAATATATGCACTCATTTTTTTAAATATATATATATATATATTACACTTTATTTATTTTATATATAAAATTGTGGTGCAAAAAGAGGTGCAAATGTCAATGAATATTAATAATCACAAAAGAAAAAAAAATCTTCTCTCATTTTCCTTAATTTTTTAAAACATTTTATTTTACAGTTTATTTTATAAATACAATTTTTAAAAGATTTTTAAAAAGGTGTGCAAACAATCAATGAATTTTAATTAAAAAAAAATGATTAGCACTCATTTTCCTCAGTTTCTTACAATATTTTATTTTACAATTTATTTCTTGTATAAATAAAATTTTGTAAAAGGATTAAAAATGAGGTGCAAATATTAATATTAATAATCACAAAAGAAAAAAGAAAACAATTTGCACTCATTTTTCTCAGTTTGTTAAATATTTCATTTTACAATTTATTTATTTTATAAATAAAAGTATTTGAAATAAATACAGAAATAGGTTCAAATATCAATAAATATTAATGGTCACAAAAGAAAAGATATAATGATCTGCTCTCATTTTCCTCACTTTCTAAATATATTTTACAATTTGTTTATTTATTTTAAAAATAAAATTATGTAAAAATATTTTTTTTTTCATATGTGACTATAAAACATTGATTATTTTCTTTGTCATTGGTCCAAATGAACTGAAAATGAATCGGACGTTCCAATGCTTCATATGAAATGATATCTATTGAAGACAACAGAGGGGGAGCGTCACTGTAATGTTTCATTTTCTCTCTGTTTATGTATTTATAAATATTTATGTTTTTGATGTTTTGCTACTAAATCACAGTTAATGGCTTTTGTACGCTGCTTTTTAGTTGCTTTACGGTTACATCACAGTTAATGGCCCCCGTGTGGCGTTACATGACTGTTATCAGCTCTTTTATGGCACTTTTATGTTTTTTTCCCCTTTATTTGCATCCGCTGCCAAACACTCATTTATTGATGCTAAAATGAGCGCATGAGATGTGAATGTAACCCATCCATGTGTGCTGATGAGTCATTGCGTAACATTAGTGTCGAGGCAGCAGATCGGATCCCAGCGGACACTGCTTGTTTATTGAGCGCTGGGCTGTGTGGGCCGATCCTCATACAGACGGGGAGCCAGCGTTAGCAACGCTGGAGATGACATGTCATATCCTCTTTTCTGCCTGACTTCCTGCTCTCTCTGCTGTAGCGTTCACACAAACACACAACTCATTCCCGACCACTCTCCGGACACAAACACGGGTCCAAACTCTGTGTTTGAATGTCTTATTTGAGAGCAAAGAGGACTGAATGCATGTGATAGTTAATATTTATTGTGCCTTTCGTAAAACATTAAAAGAATCTCACAAAGTCTGTTGAGAACATGTTCAGAAAGAAATAAAAAATATATTTCTTGCATTTTAAAATATTTTTCTGGACAATTAAATATATTTCCCCACCCAGTTTCTCATTACTGTAATTTTAAAATCCCAATCTCATTTCTCTAATACAAAAATTATATATAGTATTTGTTGCATTGCATTAAATTTATGCTGACTAAAATAAATGTACTACAGTAAAGAGTGTCTAATGAAGATCAGCATTAATTTGAGCATTAGCATTAAGTTGAGAATTATTTAAAACATCATGTCAGAATGCATTACAGTAATGGGAAAATTGGGAGGAATGTGCTTAATTGCCCAAATAATTTAAGACCTTTTTGGTCTTAAATAGGCTTCATTTTCCTTTTACAAAATATAATTTATGATTTTTTTTTTTGTTTGTTTGTTTGTTTTTTTTGTGGCAAATATGAACATTTCCTTTTTTTTACCTTGTCAATATATATTATATTTAGTAAATGTTTTTATATTTAAAATATAAATGCTTATTTATATTTTATGTGAGTTTTATATAGGTTTATGTTTATTATACTACTATATTATTATTATTTATCAACAATTTATTTATCAAAAGTGTATTTCATTTAATTTCAACCTTGTCAAAATATACATATTATTTTTAGTAAATGTTTTTATATTTAAAATATAAATATTTATTATGTATTTATTTTTATTTAATGTGAGTTTATATAGGTTTATGTAATTATTATATTTTCATTATATTATTATTATTATCAATAATTTATTTATGAAAAGTGTATTTAATTTCATTTCAACCGTGTCAATATATATATTATTTTTTATGAAACGTTTTTATATTTAAAATATAAATATGTATTATATTTTTATTTAATGTGAGTTTATATAGGTTTATGTAATTATTATATTTTTATTATTTTATTATTATTTATCAACAATTTATTTATCAAAAATGTAATTCATTACATTTCAACCTTGTCAACATATATATTATTTTTAGCAAATGTTTTTATATTTAAAATATAAATATTTATTATATTTTATGTGAGTTTTATATAGGGTTATGTTTATTATATTATTACATTTTTATATCATTATCAATTTATTTATTGAATTGTATTTAATTTCAACCTTGTCAATATATATTATTTTTAGCAATTTATTTTATATATTTAAAATGTAACATTTATTATATTTTGTTTATATTTTAAGTTTGTAATTTAATCTAGTTTATAGTATTATTATTATTATTATTATTATTTACATCATTTAATATCCACCATTGACAACCCTGTTCTCTAGATATTATCATGAGCATCGAATATAAACCCCATATCAGTGGATGACTAAAAATGATAGATTCATATGCAGAGATCTGAGAGCTGGATTCACAGAAACAGATCAAATCTATCCCAGAATGACCAGTTTTGCTTTGGTTCCAGAATGCCGCTACAGTCTGACTGTTTTCACACAGCATCATTACAGTTTGCTCTCTCTGTACTTCAGAATTACTCATGTCTTTATATTTTTTTGTCATTTTTTTCTCCGCAGGGAGGCGATCAGTCTGGTGTGTGAAGCTGTCCCTGGTGCCAAAGGAGCTCTGCGCAAGAGAAAGGTAGAATGAGAGAAAGAGAGAAGATGCTTTGTGAGGAGAGAATGTGTGGAAATATGTTAAAGAAAATAACTAAATGAGATGAACTATTATACTGCATTCCATTCAGTTTTAAATAAGTCACAATTCCACCAATCAGAGAGTCGAAAGATCTCTTTAGCCCCGCCCACTCGCAAATGAATCAGTCTGCTTACCGAAATATTTGATTTTCGGTATTATATGTCGATTTTGCAATAAATTTAAAATATATTGATTATACATGTATATCTCAGCATTTTGAAAGTAGTCGTTTTAGGATTGTAGTTCTTTTCTTCATTAAAGCCTTTAAAGTCACAGTCTTGTACCTTTGTATTTTTGCTTCAAATCAAAGTTTGTAGTGTTGTGATTCTCCTCGCAGCTGGTTGGTTTGGTTCGTGGCTTATAATGCTTTAACAATGATTTTTTGAAATCCCTATGGGAGAAATGAGTGCAAAAAATACTTCCGGAACAAGCGCTGCTGAAAAAGTGGGCGGGCGCTAATGCACTTTATAATAAGCCTCTTGAAGTCGGACTTCCAACTTGAAAACTCGTGCAAAAATCCTCAAGTCTGGTTCCTTAGTGTTGCAATAAGTATTTTGGCTAATTTGATGATGCTTTCAGCTGCAGTAAGAGTATAGTACTCTCATCTCTTACATTTTACCATTTCTAAATCTATTCCTCGTAATTTTTCATATTTTCCCTGAAAGATCAGCACAGAAATGAGTAATTATTCCCATTGTTGTCTTAGGAAATGGTTAATCTTCATGGAAAATAGTATTTTGATGGTGCAGACATGATGATAAAGGCATGTCAGGTTGAAGCTAACTGAATTAGAATTGAGTTTAATTAAAAAACAAACAGACAGAGTTATAGATTATTGCACATGACAACAGGAAGTGGTCAGCAGGTGGAGGTTATAGATGCAGATCAAGAACGATAAGATGCAAAAAAAAAAAGACCAAAAGAGGAGCATCAGATGGTTTGGAGTGAGATAAAGACAGTTAGAGATCAAATAAAGGCTGGGGAAAGAGAAATGGCGTGCTGCAGTGTGTGTGTGTGTGTGTGTGTGTGGGCATACTGTTAGCATGGTGACTCATTCTGTACTGAGCAGCAGTAATCAGGCCTCCTGCCTCCTGCCGCGCGTGTGTGCGTGATGCACGTTTGCTGCGAGGATTGCAGCCGTGGAAAGGGACGTGTCTGCTTTCAAATGAACAGACGTGTGTGTGGGGATTTTAGGGAACCTTTAAAGCATGCTGTGCTGTATGTCCCGATTTAATGACGCCACATCAAACACAGAATGATACAGTTTATGTGTGATTTTTATTTTTTCATTTTCTTCCATTTTGTAATATGAATGAAAACTGGAGTGATTTTAATTGAATTTCATTTTAGTGTGTATGAAAATGACAAAAAAAAGAAAAAAGATCAGCACTTCTTAATAAATTAATAATTTTTTATTATGCAAATAGCACATATGGATCATTCAAACGTTTCGGCAATCAGCCTTCATCAGTGAATCATCGTTTAGTTTGTATGACAAAACAACTGCATTTTAATTCAGCAAAATTAATTAGTAAAATAAATTCAAATAACAATAGTACAAATGGAATATCAATATAATAAAATTAATCAAATATTAAATAAATACTAAAAATAAAATAATAGTTCAGAACATGTATTAAAAATGTATTAATAAAATATAAAATAATTAAAAAAAAACATTCAATTGTTATTATCTAAAGATATACTATTGTACATTTTAATAATAATTTGAATGATTTTTTTGTATATTTTTTTATTTTAATTTTAGTTCAAGTTTTAATAATTTTGTTGCTTTTGTCATTTTTATATTTTTTTTAAATATGTATTTATAGTTTTTATTATTTTTTTATTTCAGTTTGTTATTTTAGTACTTCAGAAATAATCTTTCTCATTTTATTTCAGTTAACATTTATTTTATTTCAAGCAACATAAATGTTTTTTGGTTTTAGTTAACTATATAATAACCCTGAATCATTCAGAACATATTTAAATAAAATGTATAATAAAAATTAATAAAATATAAAATAAAAGTATTAAAACATAAATCAAATCAAATAATAATTCATAACATAATTAATCACAATATGTAAGATTTTTGGATTAAAATATCCAAAAACCACTAGAACAGTGTTATATATTTTGTTAACTTGTGTACTTACATTATCCCAAATTTTTCCAAGAATGTTTAAATACAGAGCAATTTTAACCAGCACATCGCCTATCAATGACATCATACCCGTGTTATCCTCGATTTCTGGTTTAATTTTGTAGAAAACATGGAAACACCAAAGTTGCTTTAATATATATTATATGTTTTATTAGACAAGGGAACAACTGTTTGAATACATTTATAGACAGAAAACGAATCATTGTTATATAGCTCAACACAGTAAGTCTTATTGTTTGAATCTCATTTTCTTCATTTTATTAATATAATATTCTAATATCGATCTAGCTTACTGCAGTGTCTCACAGAGTAACGTTATAACATCATTTTCAACACATTCAGATGTATCTAATATGATAAACAGAGCTGCTTTACCCATCAAGCTACACCTTTGTTTTGAATAGGCAATCTCTAGCGGCGAAAAATTACATATTGTGCCTTTAATCTTTATATGTGGAACTTGATTTTTGGACAGTTCACTGTGGACGAAGCTACGATTCAATGCAGGACAAATAATTATCAAGCAGTCTAACACTGTTTCTACACCAGACGCGAGCGGCGTAACACAACAACAGAACGCATTGTAATGAAGTGATGCTGTCTACACTAGATGCGATGCGACGTGATGCAAAGCGTCATGACAAATCCCAAACAATAAACTGATGCCCTGCTCTATTCTGACGCACTTCAAGTGCTCACGCCACTTTTGTCACGAAGAACAAATTGATTTGCAACGGTTGTTTTGTCGCATCCTGTGTTGAGATATAGACACGATATAGACACAGTCTAAGAAATTAGCAATCATCACATATTGCAGTTAGGAAGTTAAGAAGCAGTTAAGACGGATAGTCTGAATGTTTCGCTCTCTCTTTCAGCCTCCCTCGAAACTTCTCTCCAGTATTTTGGGCAAGAGTAACCTGCAGTTTGCTGGTATGAGTATCAATCTCAACATCTCCACCAGCAGTTTAAACCTGATGACGCCGGACTCCAAACAGGTACAAAAACACACACGCTTACTGTCTTCACTCTGTCTCGAGATGCAGTGTTTTACTGCAGATGAATGACGCTCCTTCCTGTTTCCACAGATAATAGCCAATCATCACATGCAGTCCATATCCTTTGCCTCCGGTGGAGATCCGGTAAGACTTCACAAGATCACACCAGTGATTCATTCTTCAGCTGACGCTCCGTCTCATGACACTTTATGGCAAATCTCAGAGGGCTCGGGGAAAAGAATGAAGGTGTTTAGGGGCACATCGAATAAAATGAGTGTTTCTCTGATGAAAAGGGCCATAATATATGATTCTGTGATATTTTTCTTTTCATAAAAAGAAGCATAGGTTAGTTTTTATTGATTATTTTCCACCCCTTTAAGACTTGTGTTCGTTAGTGACCGTGTGACTGGCTAGTCTCGGTATATTAGTTGTTTATCAGGTTATCAAGTTGCTGAATATTGAGTAAATAATGATATGTAAATGTGGGAAATATGTCAAATAGCTCTTAGTTGTGATGTCATAATCATGACGTTTTTATGAATTAGACATTTTTAATTTGTAAATGTGGCCGGCCAAATGTTAATGAGCTCATAGATGTAATGTCATAAATAATCATGAAAGTTTTGTGAACGAGTCATTTTAGCGGTTTTTAGTATGTAAATGTGGGTGCTTATGTTAATGAGTTATTGTGATGTCATGATCGTGACGTTTAAATTGATTAGAATTTTTTCCATTTTTAATGCATAAATGTGGGTGGTCAATGTTAATGAGCTGATAGATATGATGTCATAATCATAAGACATTTTCATGAATTAAACATTTTTAATGTTTTTAACATGGCGGTCAAATGTTAATGAGCTCATAGATGTGATGTCATAAATAATCATGACAGTTTCATGAACAAGTAATTTGCTTATGTTAATGAGTTCTTGTGATGTTATCATTGTGACATCTAAATGAATTAGAAATCTTTCAAAATTTTTAATCTGTAAATGTGGGTGGTCAGTGTTAATGAGCTGATAGATATGATGTCATAATCATAAGACATTTTCATGAATTAAACATTTTTTATGTTTTTAACATGGCGGTCAAATGTTAATGAGCTCATAGATGTGATGTCATAAATAATCGTGAAAGTTTTGTGAACGAGCCATTTTAGCGGTTTTTAGTATGTAAATGTGGGTGGGTGCTTATGTTAATGAGTTATTGTGATGTCATAATCGTGACCTTTAAATGAATTAGACATTTTTCAATTTTTAATGCGTAAATGTGGGCTGTCAATGTTAATGAGCTTATAGATGTGATGTCATAAATAATCATGAGAGTTTTCCATTTTTATTTTTTAGTGGTTTTTAGTATGTTAATGTGGGTGCTTATGTTAATGAGTTCTTGTGATGTCATAATTGTGACATTTAAATGAATTAGAAATCTTTCAAAATTTTTAATCTGTAAATGTGGGCGGTCAGTGTTAATGAGATGATAGATGTGATGTCATAATCATGACATTTTCATGAATTAAACATTTTTTATGTTTTTAATACATAAACATGGCGGTCAAATGTTAATTAGCTCATAGATGTGATGTCATAAATAATCGTGAAAGTTTCGTGAACGAGTCATTTTAGCGTTTTTTAGTATGTAAATGTGGCTGCTCATGTGATTTAAATGAATTCGGATTTTTTCCATTTTTAATGGGCGATCAATGTTAATGAGCTAATAGATGTCAAATATATACTTGACAATTTTCAAATTTTAGCCGTTTTTAGTTCGTAAATGTGGGTGCTCATGTTAATGAGTTCTTGTGATGTCATAATCATGACATGGAGGTCAAATGTTAATGAGCTTGTAGATGTGATGTCATAAATAATAATGACAATTTCATGAACAAGTCATTTTAGCGTTTTTTAGTATGTAAATGTGGGTGGGTGCTTATGTTAATGAGTTCTTGTGATGTCATAATTGTGACCTTTAAATGAATTAGACATTTTTCAATTTTTAATGCGTAAATTTGGGCAGTCAATGTTAGTGAGTTCATAGATGGGATGTCATAAATATTTATGACAATTTCACGAACATGTCATTTTTGCTGTTTTCAGCATGTAAATGTGGGTGCTCATGTTAATGAGTTCTTGTGATGTCATAATCATGACATGAGCTCATAGATGTGATGTCATAATCATGACATGGCGGTCAAATGTTAATGAGCTCATAGATGTGATGTCATAATCATGTCAATTGACAAATGAGCCATTTTGAGGTATTATGCACTTAAAACGTTCACAACTTGCACACTTTTTGCTGTTTTCAATGCGTAAATGTGGGCGGTCAAATGTTAATGAGCTCATAGATGTGATGTCATAAATAATGGTGACAGTTTTTGCTGTTTTTAATATGTAAATTTGGGTGCAGCTCATGTTAATGAGTTCATACTTGTGATGTCATAATCATGACATTTTCGTGAATTAGACATTTTGGCCATTTTAAGTGCATAAATGTAAGCGGTCAATTGGGAATGAGCTCATAGATGTGATGTCATAATCATGACATTTGACAAATGAGTCATTTTTGCAGTTTAATTTCAATCTGTGCAGACTGAGGAGGGGACGAGTTGTGAATTTTAAAGTACAAATACATCAAACTCCTATTTCCGAAGAGCAAGAAAAATCCTGTTTTCCATTATATGACACCGTTAAAGAAACAAGCTCATAAAAGTATTAGGTTTGAATCATTCTCTCTGTCTTCTGTCAACAGGACACGACTGATTACGTCGCTTATGTAGCGAAAGATCCTGTTAACCGGAGAGGTATTACTCCCGTCTTTTCCTTTGCTGTGTGCTCTGAGTATTTGTGTGTAATTTTTGGGATGTTAAAATACTTTTTCATATCCATGTTAATGTTCAGAGACAACTCTAAGTAATCCATTTTTGTGTTGAGAGTAACACCGTGACTGTTTGGTTGAGAGTGTCTGACCTGTCATCTTCAGGCCAAGTACTTCCTGTTTGACCAGTAGCAAATTAGTTATCACCTTTAACTAATTTCACAACATTCACAATGGTGGTTGGTGCAGATTGACGATGCTCTTGTTGGTCAACCACAGTTTTAGCTCTATGGCTCCTGAGGGCCGTTTCATTGTGTTTACCGCCCTGTAGCAGCACATTCACAAACAAGCGTGATTGATCAGTCCGCCACGGCTGCATTTAGCATCAAAAAATCAATTTCTGTGGCTGTTATATCTTCCTGTCTTTTCATTTCATGGCTCTTTTAACTTCCTGTCAGCGCAGAGGCCACGTTTTAAAACTCTTGCTGTACTTTCTAAAGCATTTTTGATGTTGTCAGAGGAAAAGATCCTGTAATGAACACTTTATAGCAGAGTGAGTCAGCAAATCGGCATCCGTTTCGCCATCTGCTGATATCTAAAACTTCAGCATGTGTGCGTGTCTTATGTTTGTGTGTGTACCTGTATGTCAGATTTATTGTTGCTTCATTTGTGTTTCATGTATTTTGATGGATAAAAAAAACTTTCATGTTGCAGACAATTTTATTTTTTTATTTTGCATTTATTTTGCATGGAAAATTAAGTCTGTTTTTCCATGTGACACTATTTTAATGACATTAAAACACATTTTCATTCCAAATTCTCATTATCGTAATGCAGATAATGGTTTCCCAAACTCGTGAAAGAACTGCAGGTGGTTTGTGAGTTCTTGAAAAGCTAATAATGAATTTAGTTAATTAATTTAATTCAATTACTATTTGGTTTAATTATTAATTATTAAATAATAATTAATTTTAATAATAAAAAATGATGAATGAGTTCACAGATGTGATGTCATAATCATGACGTTACGGTTACGGTCAAATGTTAATGAGCTCACAGATGTGATGTCATAATCATGAAAATTAAGCATCAGATAACTGTGAACAACATGTTGTTAAATTATTGAAATATTGAAAAAATATTTTTTTTAAATTAAAAATTGGACTTTGAGTAAATGTTTAAAATCAAAAAGGTTTGGCTAACAAAAAAAATCTGGGAATCCCTGTCGTAATGTATCAGGTGGTAGTATTATAAAAATTAGTATTTTTACATTCTTTTATACTGCAGTACAGTTATTATTAAATGCACATATAGGCAGTTCAATTAATGCTACCATGAGCATCACAATTTAAATAGCATTATTTTTTCACGTTACAATAATGAGAATTTGGAGGGTTAATTGTGCTTGACTGAATAAAAAATCTTTAATGGTCCTTAATTGGCTATATTTTCTTTTCATTTGGTTTTTGGGGTGAAATATGACCCAGACATGTTCTTGACAGGATCGGTGAGATTCATCCTGACTGTGTGTTGTTTTCCAGCATGTCATATTCTGGAGTGCTCTGACGGTCTGGCTCAGGATGTGATCAGTACGATCGGTCAGGCGTTCGACCTGCGCTTTCAGCTCTATTTGCAGTGTCCATCCAGCAAACCCTCATCCATGCACGACAAGTGAGTCCACATGAACACCTTCAGGATTCTGGGCCGGAGGCTGCTTCTACATCTCATTCTGTCCTCTCTTTAGGGTTATGAGTACGGACGAGCCCCCGTGGACGGAGGAAGGGGAGGAGTCCGCCGATCATCACTACTACAACAGCATTCCCGGCAAGATGCCGCCACCTGGAGGCTTCATTGACGCTAGACTGACCAATCAGACGCAAGACAGCAGCCAGGTCTGCAGCACTAATCACCCACCCACACTCATGCACTATTTATACCAGCTGACAGGAAGTGACCTGACCGGTGATCAATAGCTCAGTTCTTTCTGTAAATGTGATTCATGTGTTTCTGTCAGTATTAATTGTGTTTTGGTAAATAATGAGAATAAAGGGTTATGCTATGATGAAGTTTCCATAAAACATAGTATTTACTTCTGTAGATAAAAGTAATCAGGTCACTAAAATGAATCGTGGGAATATTTTAAATTGAGGGAACCAAACAAATCTGATATTAATGGTACTGTATATTATTTTTTCAATTCTGTTTTTATTAAATTTTGTTATAATTGAAATGACGAAACTCCAACATATACAATAATTAAATAATAAATAATAAGTAAATATTACATTTTGTTATAATATCAAAACAAACACCACAAAATACAGAACAATTCCAACTATCCCACTCCAAAATAAATAATAATTTATTTAAGATAATAAATACATATTAAATGTTGTTATAATACCAAATCCAGCAAGACAAAGTACAGAGAAATTCCAACTTTTCCACTCCTACTTATATAATAATTCAATTAAAATAACTATTATATTTAATTTTGTTTAAATATTGAAACGACTGACACAAAATGCAAAACAATTCCAGCTTTCTCACTCCAACATATATAATAATTCAATTAAAATAATAAATAAGTACTAAATATTGTTATAATATCGAAACCACCAACACGAAGTACAGAGAAATTCCAACTTTTCCACCCCTACATATATAATAATTCAATTAAAATAAATACTAAATTATATTTTCTTATAAAATCAAAACAGACAACACAAAATACAGAACAATTCCAACTAATTAATTAAAATACAAATAAATTAATAAAAATAGATATAAAAAGAAAAACTTAACATAAAAGAAATACTCAAAAATGAAAATTATCCCATAATTTACTCACCCTCAAGCCATCCTAGGTGTATATGACTATCTTCTTTCAGACAAACAAAATTGTTATATTAAAATTATATTAAAAATATTCTGGTTCTTCCAAGCTTGATAATGGGAGTGAAGATTTTGAAGCCCAAAAAAGCACATCCATCCATCATAAAAGTAATCCATACGGCTCCAGGGGATTAATAAAGGCCTTCTGAAGTGAAGTGATGAGATTTTGTAAGAAAAGTATCCATATTTTTAACTTTATAGACTATAATCACTAGTTACTCCTGGTAACTATTCCTTTAAGTTACAGTTATCGGTACAGTTTTAGTTATTGTTTAAAAAAACCCACATTCCACATGATCTGCTTCTTAACAACTTGTATAAATGTTGAAAATGTATTTAATGGAAGGGATACTTAGATGACTTCCTGTCGTGTGAACTCCTGTCTGTCAGTGATTGTGACTCCACCAGGTTGATGAGGAGGTGTTTCATTACTGTTGTTGATGATGACTCATATGCTGTCCACACAGGGCGCTGGAGTCGACCAGACATACTACCAGGGCCGACCCATGTTCATCCAACAAGGTACAGTTCACTTTTATTTTAACATTTAGATGGAGTGAAAGAGACATATCACCCAGAAGCCCTCTTGACTTTCCTCTGGCAGAACACAAAAGAAGATATTTTTGAAGGTTGTTTTTTTTTTTTTTTTTTAAAAAAACATTATTTTGACATTTTTCAAAATATCTTCTGAATATGCTTCTCATGTAGGGTCCTGTGACATATACAGTCTCCCTGAGGTCAAAGGTCAAGCCCCTAAAGCAGGAGAAGTCCCCACGTACGTGAACACGCAGCACATTGACACGCAGGTGTTGGCGGCCCTGCAGGGAGAGTCAGAGACGGCGTCTGATTCGGGCACGACTGGGCCAGCTAAAGACAGCCCGAGGAAGGACCTCTTTGACATGAGTAAGAGTGAATACTTTTTTCACAGTGCTGTAATAGTGTACATGTTTCACAGCGCCATCAATAGGTGGCACATTAAAATGCAGTTCATAACATATAACAGTTTCAGTAAGCAAGATTAACTTTATTTATACACTTAAAGTTATGTCAAAATGCCCGTCTTGGGGAGTACACTAGTAAACACGGTCAGTTATGTATTTGGGAGAAAAACTGATGTTAGGTCTGCAATCGGTCTTAAAGTGACAGCAGCCTAATTTACCTGCTGTCGTCCCTGATGTTAATTGAGAGAAAATCACTCACTGCTCTTGACTGAATAACAATCATTGATTTTTTAAGACTGTGCAGTGTTTTATTTTTACATTTGATTATTTTATTCAATTTACTTGGTATGTTATTTCCTTGTTAGGATTGATGTTAGATGGACCTACCTGAAAAAACGTTCATTTGTATCTTCTATTGTATTTATTTGTCATATTGGTTGAAATTAATTTCTTTATTCTTATTCAGTCACTGATAGTTTACGTGACTTCAGTGAGCTTGAGAACTTTTATTTACACTACCGTTCAAAGGTTTGGGGTCAGTAAGATTTTTTAATGTTTTAAAAGAAGTCTCTTCTGCTCACCAAGCCTGCATTTATTTGATTAAAAATACAAACAAAAACAGTAATATTGTGAAATATTATTCCAATTTAAAACAGCTGTTTTCTATGTCAATATACAGTGAAGTGTAATTTATTCCTGTGATCAAAGCTGAATTTTCAGCATCATTACTCCAGTCTTCAGTGTCACATGATCCTTCAGAAATCAATCTAATATGATGATTTGATGCTCAAGAAACATTCATTATTATTATCAATGTTGAAAACGGTTATTTACATTTTTATTTCATGATGCTACGATGAATAGAAAGATCAAAAGAACAGCATTTATTTAAAATAGAATATTTTCAAACATTATAATTGTCTTTACTGTAACAAATTCAGCTTTGATCACAGGAATAAATTACACTTCACTGTATATTGACATAGAAAACAGCTGTTTTAAATTGGAATACTATTTCTCAATATTACTGTTTTTGTTTGTATTTTTAATCAAATAAATGCAGGCTTGGTGAGCAGAAGATACTTCTTTTAAAACATAAAAAAATCTTACTGACCCCAAACTTTTAAACGGTAGTGTATATTGCTTAGGGGTCGTCTTTTGCATGCTCAAGTTCAATATTTTAAATGTAGACGCACTCACAATAAAAAATTTCTTCCAGGAGCGTCTACGCTGCAGTGAGACGAAAAAAACCTCAACATTTCAGAATGCCGCAAGCGGACTAGGGATGGGCAGATCGATATGAAGTATCAATATATTGATACTGACGTATTTAAAGTATCGATACTCAAATAAAAAATCGATACTAAGGTGTTTTTTTTTTTTTTACCAGTGATTTTGTTTATTTAACAGTAAATGTAATGCATACAATATTGAATTGGACAAATAACCTATGTTACCAATTAATTTGTAGTAGAAGTATTTTCCTGCTCATGTGAACATGCAAATGCTGCAAGTCAGAGCCAATCAATCACAGAGAGCGTTCGATCACTGCCGACACTATATTCAAACAGGGCTGTGTTTAGTACCGTAAAAAACCCTTAATGCTTTTGGGAAACGCATCCCAGAACAATGTTTAACAGAATTATTATTATTAGTTATTTCACAATAAAAATGAAATAGCCTAGGCTACATAGTTTGTGCAATTACATTTATTTAAAATGAATGTTAAAAGGTCATACTGATGTTCTGTCAGAATACAAATATTTCATTTAATGGGTACAACAGCCTGTCAATGCAGTCCCTTATGAAAATGAACCGTCACTACAGTGACCATAGTTCAAATAGGCATATGGTAGGCTTATTTGTAGATTTTCAGAGTAAACATTTTAACCATGTGTAAACAAAAATATAATCTAATAAACTGCAATTAAAGCATATTGAATGTTAAAATGCCTTTCAAATATAATGTTAAGTGGGTATCATAACCCATTTTACTCTTAATAATTAAAGATTTTAACATTTATTCAATTATTTAAGTTCATATTAGAGGTATCATATCAGTATCGATATCGACGATATTGGCCTTGAAAGTATCGGTACCGTATCGAAAACAAAATAAGTGGTATCGCCCATCCCTAAAGCGCACCACAGGTCATGTGACAAGAACCAACCAATGAGCTTCACACTTTCCGTAACAAACTCGAAAGCTCAGCCGAGATTTCTTTTTTCTTTTCTCCATAAATAAATCTAGTAGAAGAGCTTTTGGATCATAGGATCATACTCCTCATTTGAATATTAAATATCTTCTGATTGTATCAGTTCATTGTCAGCAGTTTTACTGTAGATGATAAAAATGGGAAAAAGAAGCAACAAAAACACCTTAATTTAGTAAAACATGTTTCATTAAAGTATTGTTTATGTCACATGCCAAGTCAAATGTATTTATATAGTGCTTTTCACATTGTTTCAAATCAGCTGAGCAGAAAATGATGTTTATAATATCTTCATGCCTTATAGTTGCATTTAGCAGATTAGAGTTGGGGGATAATATAGTTACATTTTGCAACACATGAGATAACAGGTTTTGTGCTCTCATGCCCTCAGAGCCGTTTGAGGATGCCATCATGACCCAGACTCCAGCTCCGCCCCCTCCAGCCTCAGAACTACATAAAGCGGCGTCCGTCGATAACTCCAGTCCGCTGCTGATGCGAGCGGCCGCCCTGAGAGCTCAGGAGGAACTGGAGGACCAGACATGGTATCACGGAGAGATGAGCCGCCGCCAGGCTGAGAAACTGCTGCTCCACGACGGTGACTTCCTGGTGCGGAAGAGCGCCACAAACCCGGGGTCGTACGTCCTGACGGGGATGCACAACGGCCTGGCCAAACACCTGCTGCTGGTCGATCCAGAGGGAACGGTGAGAGTGATTGTTCACCTGTGCACTACGACTGACCCCTAATAGTTGACCAAATGTTAGTCGGTGAGAAGAGGCTTGGTCGATTTGAAAAACAAAAAAATTAGACTTATGTCTAAAGAAACGTTGAAATGTCAGGTTTTAAATCGTGCAAGTCAAATCGAAAACAAACATTCTGTGTTTATGTAATCCGTATGACAAGAGAGCCATGTCAGAAGTCTGTGATTCAGCTCATTATGTGCTAATGCGGCCACGCCCACGGAGCCTGACGCAAATTCAGAGGCAATACATGCATACATCGTCTCAATCGTGTATTTATTGTCTTGAAAAGTGTTTATCTGGATGTTAAAGCCATGGTTAGCGATCTCTAGAAGACATGCCGTTAGTTCCTAGTTCCTTTTCTTCTTTAAATGAATTTGTGGCCTAACGGTGTACAGAGCGCCCTCCGGCTGCAAGTATGAATTAAAAACACCATTCCTGAAATGTCCTCTTCTTCATTAGAATAATTTGTGGACTAAATGTGCACAGAGAGCGCCCTCCGGCTGCAAGTATGAATTAAAAACACAGTATTTTTATTTGCATTATATCTGTGCAGCAATATGACAGTTTCGACCCAAAAGCACATTCTTTTCACGAGTGTTGTCGCGAGTCATGTTTGAGTTGGAGCGCGCGCATGTATCTGATCGAGAGCAGAGCCATTTGTGCTCGCGCGCATCACTTGGATGCGCTCTCGACGTTTGCCATTAAAATATCGCCATAGAAACGGCCTTAAATAAACTATAAAAAGGTTGAAGATCGTGTCTGAAAGCTGCAATTGATTTTCTATTGGTTAAAATCAATGGAGAATATCTCATATTTTTCCGTAGGTGTTTGACCACGGGATCGGCGCCTATGATTGTAGTTGAATGTACAACATGAAAGAGTGAAAAGTTGAACATGAATTTGAGAAGTTAGACGAGTCACATGATCAATTTTCCCAAAACTTTTCCAAATCCTTAAACATTTTAGCTCCATGTTTTAATGACAGAAATCCCATATTTCCTCAGGATGAATTGATACACGGCCTCTGCATTTATCTGATCAAAAACACAGTAAAAATTGTGAAATATTATTACAAATTAAAATTGATTTCAATATGAATACTTATTAAAATGTAATTTATTCCTGTGATTTTGTCTTCAGTGTCACATGATCCTTCAGAAATCATCCTAATATGCTGATTTGCTGCTCAAGAAACATTTCTGATTATTATCAATGTTGAAAACAGTTCATAATTTTGTGGAAACAGTGATTTTCAGCAGCATTCTTTAAAGAGAAATCTTTTGTAAGGTTATAAATGTCTTTAATGTCACTTTTGATAAATTTATTGCCTCTTTACTGAATAAAAGTGTCAATTTCTTTACGTTTAAACAGTAGTGAACATGCAAGCATCTTTCAGTCATGTGTGCTTAAACTTTCAAATCAAATTTATGTCTCCTCAAGGTTCGGACGAAAGATCACATATTCGAGAGCATAAGCCACTTGATTGGCCATCACCGTGACAACAACCTGCCAATCGTCTCGGCGGGAAGCGAACTGTGTTTGAAGCAGCCGGTCGAAAGAAAACAGTGACGACACCCGAAAACGTGTGGGAGGGGTCACGAAAAACAAACACGCTCAGATGACTTTCCGTCGGTGAACATGTGACTGCTGTCGAACTGCTTGACTGTGACGGCGGAGGACAGCGTTTTTAAATAAACGATGGACGATTTTAGTTTGGACCATGCGAAAAGTGGAATCGAACCTGATTTAATAGAACTGACACAGTTATTTTATTGCGCTGGCTGAGAATCTATATATTTTTGAAGACGACGCTGATGGATTTCGGACAGCCGTTGAAAACGGAAGATCTCCAAGAGGGGATGAGAGGAAAACCAGATAAAGAAAAAGTATTTTAGAATAAAAAAAAGTTTTAGTTTTGTCTATCAAGCACAACCGGATTTTAATGTTCATTGGTAAGAGATAGAAGGAAAACTAATATTTGAGAAAACGAAAAACAGGAAAAAACAAAAGCTGTTTCTATTGACCTATTTTAGGAGTTTGTCCTTTACTGCAGCTAGTGTGCGAGATCATTTGGTAGCTTCTATCGAATCACTGTTGATTATGCTTTTCAGAGGGAAGATGACGTGAATGTGTTTGCTTTAACAGAAACCACACTCCGACATGCTGCACGTACACACACCACGACCAAAACGCACACACACACGGCTTTAAAGTACCTACATTTTTGTATGACGTTGAAACCTGTGGCACTCGCATGACTTGACTTAATTGTACTTGTGGTCATTATTGGTAGCATCCAGAGCCCCGGCGGAGGTGCTTTTGTGTATGCTCACAATGTAAAATATTTATGCTTTCCCAGTATTCATTGAGTTTAGCTCCTTCTTTAAACGTGTCAGAGGTGTGTAGTCGCTCGGTTCGGGGCTTACTTTATACCTTGGATGTTTCTATCAGTTATGACTTCTATGGTTTGACTGTGGGCTTCACAAACAGACAAATTGGTATTATAATTATTCTTCTGATGATTCTTTTCAATTAAACGGTTCTAAATGAATAGCACAATCAACGCTTTCCTGTGTGAGAGACGGTCTGGTGTGGTTTTGCACAGTCTAATACTGGATGAACTGGAATATTACTGGGTTTTTCACCGTTTTTTGCCACACGCTTCACATTTATTAGACCGTAAACGTGCTCCTGTTGCATTTAGTTTTGTCTTGAAATCCACATTTGCATCTGATACAATTACTTATTAGAAATATGCATCAAGATAATATTATCATACATAAGGGTGCATCTCATAAAAATGTCAAGAGATTGACAACATCAAAATCAACAGAAAAAATACAAAATTATATTTTTGTCATAAAGAAAATTAAGCTTAATTGTCATGACAACAATGTCAAAAATGCTTCGTTTTATATGCTGAATATATTTGATTCTTTTCTTCTTTTTTGGCAGAATAAAAATATGTGAGATTCACCCTTAAATTCAGTTCAATTGTGATTTACATTGCTATCAGATTATATCAAACTGCTATCAAAGGTTTTGTAGCCTAGAATGATCCTCCTATACGAGTGAAGACCTGTTCAGCTTCATATATGCTCAACTTTTTCTTTTTCTTTCTCAAAATAGGCCATTTTGAATATGATTGTTGGTATTGTTCACATTTTTACATCATTTTGAATATTGTCACTCTCACACAAACACAACACATGATATTTATGTATTGGCATTTGTCACATTAAACTCTGGAAATATTGATTTGGAGGCACAGGAATTTCAATTATTTATAATTTACATTTAATTCTTTTTCAAATATTAAAATGAGAAAATAATCTCATATTTAGTTTTAAATTGTATTTATTTTAAATTATTTACATTTAATTTAATTCATTTTTAAATATTAAAATGAGAAAATAATCTCATATATATATATGTGTGTGTGTGTGTGTGTGTGTATATATATATATATATATATATACACACACACACACGTAGTTATGTTATTTTATTTTGCATTTATTTTAAATGATTTACATTTAATTCATTTTTAAATATTAAAATGAGAAAATAGTACTTTTCCATGTGCATATTTTTGTTGATAAATATTATATCACCATTTTGCGAGTCAAAGTTGTATTATTCTAGTCAAAACTAAAGTGCAGTTCATGATAAATCAACAGGTTTTGAAAAGAAAAACTAGTTCTTCTTGACACCAATTTTAAAATGCCGGTGGACACTGGTGGTGGATTGTAGACTATCTGAGTGAGAAATTTGCATTTCAAACTCTAAAGTGATTCTGAACACAACATGCATTCACAAATTTCTAATCTGTGAATTTACTGAAGTATTTTTCCAGTGGTGGCAACTTTCCCAATTTAAAAACTGCCAAATCCCAGCAGGTTTTCACTGGACTTTGCAGAGTCTGTTTCATATGTTTATCTATGACTAATGTTACATTACACATATTAAACTGACTCCAACTAAACAGTGGTGCTTTTACTGTTTTTGTAATGCTGCAACAAAACACTATCTTAACTAGAAGTTATTCATTCCCAAAAAAATAATACAGAAATTTAAAATTGATTTGCAAAAAAGTGTTGCTTTGCCATCCAGAGTTGTGTTAAGGAAAACGTGCCTTTTATTTGTACCATCATGCTTGTAGTCTTTGGTCTCATGCCCTTCAGCTGTGAGCATTCAGAAGATCACAGGCCATGAAACAGGTGACAGAATTCAAAAGCCCAAACTGTGTTTACAGGTCTAATCTTTGCTTGTATGACTTATTCCTATTCTTTATGATTGGTGGCAATAAAACAATCAATGTGTATTACTCTTTGGTTACTTTGGTTATTCGGGCGGATCTTACAGAGCCTGTAAAGAATCAAATTTCAAATTTGTAAAAATTTCAAAAAGAAATTATGTTTTACAAAAAAAAAAAAAATCCTATTTTTAAGAGCTTTGCTTTTTTCTCCCCAATCTGCATTAGCAAAAAAAAAAAAAAAAATCATTCTCATTACTGTAATTTGAATGTAATTACTTTAATTTTAATTGAAGAATGTAAATCATGCTAGTATTTGTTTTTTATGCTGATTTTATATATATATATACACTCTAAAGAAAAATGGTGCTATATAGCACCAAAAATGGTTCTTTGGCTCGTAATCATAGCGGAACCTTTTTTGGTGCTATATAGCACCTATCTTTAAAGGTGCTATATGGCACCTTGTCGTATGGTGCTATATAGAACCATAAGAGGTGCCATATAGTACCAGCAGTGGTTCTTTGGCTCGTTATGATAGGGGAACCTTTTCTGGTGCTATATAGCACCTATTCTTAAAGTTTTCTAGCACATTTGTCAAATTAGAGGTGCCATATATTGTTTTTTGAGCTAGCAGGGCCCGTTATCATGCCAGGTACTACTGTAGATGAGTCAATATGCTTCTAAATTACACTTTTATGAACGATAATTAATAATTTCTTACCAAATCATGACTTCAAAGATTCAAAATCATGTACTAAATGCTTACTGAAAAACAAAATACATTACACTTTCAAAACCTTTTAATTAATTTCTTTAATAAACTCACATTATACTCCCCTTTTATACACATACAAAATAATGCAACAAGCTTGAAATATGTACATTTTTGAAGACAATAGTCCTGTTTTTACATACTGAGTTATGCTCTGAAGTCCTGCAGTTTCTTTTTTGTCCTTCGGGATTTCAAAAAAAATATAGAAACTGGAACTTAAACCATAAGAAAGGGAGCAAGAGAGAGTATTGACTCCAAAACTCTACTCACAGATTGAGTTGTACACTCATTTTACAGTGACAGGAAGTCCGACTGCATCCTTCAATTTCAAAACAACATACTTCAAAAAGGTCAGTGTCTTTTTCAGTCCTTTAGGGCACATGATTGAATTCGGTTCCAAACGCAAAATATACACATAGGAGGAGGCCCAGTGCCATCAAGATGTCCTCACTCTACTCTGTGATTAACTGGCCATCCAACGTGAACAAAATGTGGTCATACTGCATGAGATGATCCTCCTGCAGGCTTTAGGCACTATCTTAGGTGTTGGGACGACAGGAGGGCTGGTCTGAGCATGGCCCTGGAGAAGAGGGGATAATAGCATTAACCATCTTCACATATTTATTTGAAAGGCAAACCTTATAAGTTAAATTATAACAAAATGTGCAATAAGTGTCGTGCTTTGATTAGATTGTGCTTCACACACTGTAGTCAACTGTTCATGGCTCACCTCAATGTCAAACAGCAACCCCAGGTCCACCTTGAACAGTGCAGGCAAGAGGAGAACAGCTGCTTCCAACTGTAGGCCTTTAAACAAAATAACATCATTAGGTTAACATAACAATGGGGATGCTTTTACCCAATACTTTTTTTTTTTTTTGCTTTTTAAACATTCATTACTGTGTGTAAAGCCCAAAGTATACTTCGTATTTTATGCGTATGCTTTTTCTGAACTCAAAACAAATTAAGATCTTTTTGATGAAGTCTGAGAGGTTTCTGTTCCTCCAATGATGAGGGTGAGTAATTAATGACAGAATTTTATTTTTGGGTAAACTAATCCTTTAAAGGTGATTACCCTTGCACAAATCAAAGCAATTCTCAAACAACACAACTGGATATTCATACAACTTCACATTTGTACGAGACATACACTAGAGCTGCAGGATTCTGGATGAAATGAGAATCATGATTTTTTGGTTTCAAATAGAGATCGCAATTCTCCCACGATTCTAAATAGACAACTAAAAATAACATTTATTTTACTAGTTCTAGCAAAATATTAATAGCTGGACTCTAATTGCCGGAAAATGTTTAATTTGAATGAATTATTTTTAAAAAATGGTTTTGAATATATTAATGGCTCATTAATAAATACTTGTTTCACTACTGGATGAATCAGGGTTTAACCTTATCCAATCTATTGAATGAATGATTCAATGACAATGTCACTGGTTGCCACCTAGTGGCTTAACAAGGTAATTTATATACAACAGTTATTTGAAGCACCATGTTAGTTTCGATTTTCTCTATTTTGATCGCTATCTGATGTCCAGTGTTTATATCCTAACTGTAAACTTTTGTCTTATTACTTATGTGATAATTTTAATATTTGTGAAAAATCAAATAACCAAATCCTTGAATAACTACAGTGTGGTTCAAAACTGCTGTTTCTGGATCAGTGGCAGCATGAACACCGAATGTTCCGGTAGGATTTTTGTCAAAGGTTTAACAGACGCAGGCGAATCATTGTCATTAATAAAGTAGGATCGCGTGGGTGTTTGAATCGAGATTGCGACCTTTCTACGATAAATTGTGCAGCTCTTACATATACATACAAAGTAAATCAAAGGGGTTTCGGACAAGCCAGGTTGATGATGTATGTCATACCTAGAAGCAGGGCACAAGCTGATGTAACTGAAGTAAGTTGATTCAAAACTTTAACTCCCTCAATGTCAGCAGATGGTTCATGAAGTTCTCCCCTCCTTCCAAATAATGAACATTGCCATGGTAAGCTGCTCCTCAATCATCTGTCTGGTTATCCTAATAGTAAACATAAAAAAAAACAAATTCGGTCACCTTTTGCTAGCATAACTACAAAATACACAAATTTAGACTTATTTTTCTGAAAATAAACCAAAATAGAATATTCTTACGTTCAACTCAGAAAGTACTCCTTGATGAGGTCTTCAGGACTTTCTCTCAGGTGAATGTTTTCAGCCTGTGATAAAGCAATTGTGATTAATTTTCTTAATTAAAAAAAAAGCACAATAATCTGTAATAGGAAATCAAATTTTTGCAGATATGCAATAGCAAAGGACAAGAAAAAGAAAATAATTCATATTAATGACTGGCCAAATTTGCAATTAATATATTTATGGACAATACCAGCAACACTTGTGGCATTGAGGGATCAAATAAATAAATAAAAAAGGAGCTAAAAAAAAAAAATCAATTCTTTATTTTTCCAATGCGTTTCAGCACACAGGCCTTCGTCAGTGCTAAAATACTACAGATTTGCATCTGAAATGCATCTGAATCAGTCATTGGTTTCATTTAAAATTATGAATTTATAATATATAATTATAAGTCTGAAAATAAGACATGCATCAATTAATAAATTAGCTTTACACCCTAATATATTTAATCATTCTTGATTAAAGGGATATTTCACAAAAATGAAAGCTAGCTGTTAATTTACTTACCATCAGGCCATCCAAGTTGACTTTTTTTCTTCAGTAGAACAGTAAAGATTTTTAGCTGGAACTGTGATTAATTTAATGTCAATGGCTACTGTCAAAAAAAAAAAAATTAATACAAAACAACAAGAAAAAAAGTCGCATGAGATGGCATAAGAGGGAGTTGATGAATGTTTTGGAATGGATAATTCTTAGTCTAAAGTTTGTTAATGAGGATGACATTCAAGTCAATAGACCACATTAGATGGATTTTATTCAAACATGTCCAACATTGGTAATTCATATTATCTATTAACAATTATAGCCGTTTTTATAGAAATTACTTACCATGTAAAGTTATTGCAAAGTGTCCTTAGTCGTCAAACATTGAGGAGCTTTAGATCCTAAAAGGGGGAGGGGAATCAGTGTTTATAAATGGAAAAAAAAAATTGTTTGCTGCAGTACAAGTAATTAATTAGTAGTGTAAATACTCAGCCATTTCATTCTACTAAAAAAACACCTCGCGCTAGTCAAATGAAGTAACGTTAAGCCTTAAATATGTCTTTACTCACACACTTTCTTCGTCATTTTGGTCGAACAAATCAGAGCTAACGTGAAAAAGACAAATAAAAGAACTGACAAACATTACTTTAAAAACCTAAACTCAATAATTGTAATGCGAGGATCCCCTCAGCCTCGACTCGAGCGTCTCTCCCGCTCCCCACGCACTTCCTGCCCGCATCATTTCAAATAGCACGCGCTGCTTACACGGTAAAGGAGACGTTTCTTTTAAAAATTATTTAGAGACATATTTACATGGTCCAAACACTACAACAATACATTTCTATAGAATAAAACGAGTAATGCAACATCTTGTATAGAATAGAAATATTCAATTAGCGCTAACCTTTATAACGTTACTGCAGGCCGCTAAAATTCAAAAATTCGGTTAGTTACGATTTCGTTAGTATTCATGTTCACAAACAACGCTAATTAACTCTAAACCGCTAAAACACATGTTCAACCTTTGCATTTTCGAGTATATTAATTAAAACATTTCCAACCTACCTTATTTCATCCGAGTCCAGGGGAAAGAAAATGGCGGCCGAGCAGAAAACTCCAGAAAGTCTCGTGAGTCATGACGTCAGAAAGAAAAACCGTCTGTCACGGGGTCCTTAAAGAGAAATTATCCTTTGGCTGAAAGTGAGATATTTGAGCAGTTGAGTGTAGCCTACTATAATATTGAGAGCAATTCGCAGAAAGAGGAAGTAATCAGACTCAAATAGTTATAGCAATCCAACTTACACCCATATTCACTAACAGTGTAGAGGGGCTTGGGGAGAAAAAGGTTGAGAACCAGGTTATGTTTAGAAAATACACTGTAATTTAATGTTGTTTTTAATCCTTTCCCCAACTAAACTAAGAGAATAAGAGAGTTAGAGAACCTTTAAAGAACTATACAGAGGCTTAACAGGTTCTTTGTATGGCAGTGGTGCTATATAGCACCTTAACCACAGCAAGGAACCGCTGAAGAACCACTGAAGAACCGCTGAAGAACCATACAGGTGCTTTACTGGTTCTTTATAAGGTAGCGGTGCTATATAGCACCTTAACCACCCCAAAGAACCGCTGAAGAACCATTTTTTTTTAGAGTGTATGTATGGGCCATTCTATAGAACTGGTGCATTTTCATGTCACTACCAAAACTGTATGTTTTAGTCCATTTGGCTGAGACTGATTTTTAACCACACTTCTATATTTTTGATCAGGAAATGTCCAAAGTCTGAAAATCTCTGTGTAACTTTAAGGAACGTCACTACCAAACACCTTTTTTTTCTGCAATTAAGCAAACTTTTTTGGGGAGTTATTCCATTAAATTTAGTTTTTATGTGTGTAAAACTGTCACTACCGAAACAGTCACTAACAAACGTGAAGTTTCAGTAGTGGCATCATTGTTTTTTGAGTGTTATTCAATAAAATTTAGTTTAGTATTGACTTTTACAAAGAAAGATTGGATTCAAAATACAACAAATCTCATAAATTATACTTGAAATATTGTTAAAATTGTAATTGTTATTGATATACCTGTAAAAAACTTTTTTTTAAATAGCAAAAAAAAAATATATATATTTACAAGGTAGATGTAAACAAAATCTTAATAGGTCAATGTAACCCTACTTATTAAATGATTTATTATTGTGTTTTGGTAGTGACAAATTTGGGGAGAGGAAAAATATTTCAAAACTTTCTGAAAATATAAAATGAGAATTAACTGTACAATTACTAGAAATGTGTAGCTTGGATATTATACAATTTGCATACATACAAAAAGACATTTCCAACTCTGACTTTGAACCAATTCTGTAGAATGGCCCATTTTTTATATATATATATATATATATATATATATATATATATATATATATATATATATATATATATATATATATATATATACACACAATGATCATGAGCATCAGAGTTTAGCTTGTGCTGCTTGTATGTGTCCAGCAGATGGCATAAATGCATTATTATGAAACTTGCACAGACCCACAAACTTGGAACCACATGCTGTACCATAAACAGCTGTATTTGTTTTAAGACATTACACTTTTAATCTTAAAATACATTTACAGCAGCCTACATTTGCTCCATACAGGCAGATCTTGTATGAATGCTCTTTGTAGTCCTTTGGTAAAAGTTTAGATATGTTACAATTAAGTTATTTCAACAAAAATCAACAACCTATATACATATATACCATACAGACTTAAGTGTAAAACATGCTAGTATACAATATCAACACCTTTGGGTATACAGATCATTAAACACAGCACAATATAAATAGTCAATATTTATATATTGTCAGATTAGTTTGGTATGTCCCATCTGTAAAGATTATCTGAGAGCTGTATCGGTTAGAATCATGAGGTTGGGATCTAAAATGAAAGCATCTGTTTTGTTATACGGCTTCCATATGTGTTGGGTCAATATGCACTTAACATGTGCTGATGCACTTTAGTATGCAACAGTGCTTTAAAGTGCACTTAAAAAGTGCATACTAAAGTTCTATATCATGCACTAATGCTGTAGTGTGCATTTTAGTAAACACACTTGAGTGCTTTAGCTTTTGTTAGGAATGGTAGGTTGATTTTTGTGTGTTGTGGATTCAGTTTTCATGCGCTGACACGCCTAATAGGAATGCTCACCTGGAGGGCAAAATGGCACCCATTATTTTATCAGGTTTGTACTAAATATTAAGACAGTGATATTAAAAGACCAAATTCAGTACACACTTTACTGATGATGCATACAGGTGAACAGATGAACCCAGAATATGAATACAACATGCCAACTTATACATCTTATTATAAAGAAAATGCATATCGTGGCTTAAAGTCACCATGAATGTTTGTTTTTTATGGAATATTACGTTTATCATAAATGATGTATCCATGCACATCATTACTTATTTTAATTCAAGATTACGAGGCGCATGAGTTAAAAAAACTTCCCCTGCCTCTTGCAATGACATCACTTATCTGATGATGTGTTTACTGGCGAGAGGGCGGGGCAACCTGTCACTCACATGAGATCCACCAATAGCAAACCACAACCATCCAATCAATTCCCCATAGACAAAATCAAACCCCGCCCTACATTTGTTCTTGTTCCAGAAGCCGTTTAACTTGGATATACATCACAATAGGGGAGAAAATATCACAGCTTCCACTTCATGCCATTTATTATGATAATACCAGTTTGCAATATCAAGCAGCTTAACAAGCAATAAAGCTTAAAATAGCTGGAAGACACCGGAAGCCTCGCACAGTCAAGTTACAAATTGTCAATAACACATCATTCACATGGAACGCGTGTCTAAAATATGGACGATGCACCTTCACTCTCTTCCATGTGGAAAAGTGAAGTCGCCAATGTCCCAATATGGGGCTGACATCTCAGAGCGTGAGCGTGAAGTGGAGCCGCGGTATCAAGGCCTCGCCCACACTGCTGCAGAATCAGTTAGTACAGTTTACTGCAGAACAACTCATTGTGTCCGTATGAAATAAACAGTTATGGAAATGAAGAAATTAAAGTTAAAGCTCCAATCTCCTCCTGAAGATCCTGAAGTGCCTCAGTGACTACTTGGCTCAGATTTTGTCAATCAGCTGTCAATCATGATGTCACACCCCCATTTTTATAGAATCAAATAACTAACTAAACCCAAACTTATTTAAAAATTGAATTTACATTAGTGTGATAAACGCTCTAAAATGACAGAAACCATCTTTGCAAAACAATTATTTGAAGTGTATTAATCTGATTGTTTAGTCTGTCTCATGTCCCATTAGATTACATGGACAGGGTGGGGTTTATGACCTATACTGCATCCAGTCACCTGGGGGCGATGGAAACATTTTGGCTTCACTTTTCAGAACTTTCAGGACTGCACACTGACGCGACCGTCATAGTGACAACAGCCAATCACATTACTTTCCAGTGTTGCATGAACGTAATTGACTAGCGTCTGCGCTAGGATATTTGCATAAGGCAATCTGATTGGCTGACACCTGCGTTGGCATTTGAAAAGTTGAAAATTTTTCAACTTCTGCCACAAGACACAATGCAAAGGAACCCACAATTCAGTTCGGCAATGCATGACGCCACCCATTCAAAGCAAATGAGAAGCGTTAACGGCGACGTCCCGTGTGAATGCAGTGTAAGGAGTAAAATGAATTTGATCTCTAATATCACTGTTTTAGTGCATTATGGCACGTTAAAGGGATAGTTCACCCAAAAATGAAAATTTGATGTTTATCTGCTTACCCCCAGTGCATCCAAGATGTAGGTGACTTTTTTCTTCAGTCGAACGCAAATTATGATTTTCAACTGCAAACGCTGCTGTCTGTCAGTCAAATAATAGCAGTAGATGGGAACTTCATCTATAACAGTAAATAAAACTTCCATAGACAAATCAAAATTAAAACCTGCGGCTCGTGACGACACATTAATGTCCTAAGACACGAAACGATCGGTTTGTGCGAGAAACCGAACATTATTTATATAATTTTTACCTCTAATACACCACTATGTCCAACTTCATTCAGCTTCCTGTTAGTGAGGTCAAAAAACGCGTACTGTTGACGGAAGTCTCGCCCATATACTTCAATGAGCGCGAGACATCACTTCCGTTGTCAGAGCGCGATCAGACCTCACTAACCGGAAGCTGAACGAAGTTGGACATAGTGGTGTATTAGAGGTAAAAAATGATATAAATAATGTTCGGTTTCTCACACAAACCGATCGTTTCGTGTCTTAGGACATCAATGTGTCGTCACGAGCCACAGGTTTTAATTTGGATTTGTCTATGGAAGTTTTTTCGACTCTTATTGTTCAAGTTCCCAATCACTGCTATTATTTGACTGACAGAGGGCAGCGGTTGCAGTTAAAAATCATAATTTGCGTTCGACTGAAGAAAAAAAGTCCTCTACATCTTGGATGCACTGGGGGTGAGCAGATAAACATCAAATTTTCATTTTTGGGTGAACTATCCCTTTAAGCGCTTTTCAAGTTAAGTACTATACTATGTCTGGATATGGATTGCAAGTGCCCACAACTTGCAGTTTTTTCACATATCTTTGTGAATTAAATATGTAAAACATGGAAATTTGACAGGCCTGTGCTGCAGTTTTTGCCCTCCAGGTCTCTGCGGCAGTCACATGACCAAAAACTATGAATTGATGCCGCCTGGGTTTTCTTGTTCAGCCGCCCGTGGGCAATTCGAGCTAGATTTGCTCCTGCTAGGGTCCGTGTTCTGCTTGCATCCCATGACGCCGTCCCGCACCAAACAGCCGCACACGAGTTTGCAAAACGCCCTTCGCATTTCCCTGCTGGCCAGAGTGTAGATGACTGGATTCATGGCGGAGTTCAGAACGGCCAGGCCGATGAACCAATCGGCTTTGAGCAGAACCGGGCATCTTTTCGGCCCGCAGGCCACGTCGACGAAGAAAAGCACGAAGATGGGTGTCCAGCAGGCGATGAAGACGCCCACCACAATGCTGACGGTCCGCAGGAGGGCCATGGAGCGCTCGCAGTTGCTGTGCTTGGTGACTTTGCGGCTGCTGCTCTTGACGAGGATGTAAATGCGAGCGTAGAGGACGGAGATGGCCAGCAGCAGAGATATGAAGATGGTGATGCAGAACGCCACGTAGTTCTTGCTGTAGAGAGGTAAGATGGTTGAGCACTGTGGAAGATTCTCCAGACAATTCCAGCCCAAAATGGGCAGAGCTCCCAGCGTGATGGCGATCAACCAACACGTTCCTATTAGCAGAAACACCCGGTAGTTTTTGTTTGCGTCATAAGGCCTCATTTTTATCATAGTGAGATGCCGCTCGATTGCAATCGCCAGCAGGCTGAAAATAGAAGCACCTAGGGTTACAAACATACTTCCTTCACGAACAAACCACTCGGCTGGAGACAAGTGTAACGTCCACTGTCCTGACATCAACAAGTTTACTATGTAGGCCGTACCAGCCAATAAGTCACACAAAGCCAGGTTGGCAATAAAAAAGTACATCCGGTTATGAAATTTGTGGTTTTTCCAGATCGCCACCAGCACTATTAAGTTCTCAAAGACAATGAGGCTACAAATGACCAAAAACACCACCGTTTGGGGGTCCAGCGGGGCCCCTTTGGTGTCATTGCGATTGTCTAGTTTCCCTGTGTAATTGTAATGCAGGAAAATGTGTTGATTAATCATTGCAGCAGATGGGGATGATACTGAAAATGAAGGTGCTCTGAAGGTGGTCAGTCCGGATGGGAGCGGATCGAACAGGTAGGACGGGTCACAGCTGGGTGAGCTGCTTTCTTCACGGTGACTGGTCAATCACCACCATGTACTGTCATGTCGGTGGCACACATCTCCCTGTGGAGTGAACCATATTAAATTCAGCTTGAACTTACTATTACTCTGGTCTTAAAAGGTTAGTTCACTTAAGAATGAAAACCAGGGACACAAGTCGGCAGCACAACTATTGAGCAAATGGAGAAAGAAGCGTTTTTTTTTTTTTCTTCAAAATTGGTGATTTTCGTTTCAGAATCTGTTAGTTGAGATCATGAAGAAGCATCTCCGTGTTTTAGATAGCAGTATTGGTTTATTTAAAAGCGTATATTTTGAGGTTGAAATCGGCTTGTTTTTCAGAGATTCTCACAGTAGGGGCGTGTCATTGTCTGTGTGTATTCATACTGGATAGGCCAGCTTTTGTTTCTTTCGTAATTGCCGCCGCCCTCCAAGGGAAGCATGGCTATTTAGTATGCAGCGCTCTGGCCGGCTCTAGCTGATATCAAAGTTTAATGAAGATGGACGCCGCAAAGAATAATCGCAGACGAGCTGAACCGTGGCCGTTACACCGAAAATGTTTTAAACTACAACATACGGCTGGATTCTTTAGCTGCGGAAAAAGAGTGGCAGGACATGCGAATTAATGGACATTTAGAGGCAAACAGACGCATAGCGCAAACTTCGGAGATGGTTACATCCACAAAGAAGACCCCGACAAAGAGAAAGTGTGCCCGAACAACTTATTTCATTGGAGGCAACAAGATCTTTTCTGTTTCTTATGGGGTGTTTCCATAAACATCAAAGTTTGTCATTTTGTGTTCATTTTAAGAACACGTAGGCTACACATTATCTCATGTGTCTATTGTTATTAGCTAGCTCAGGACTGTCGTTTTAATTGTAATCGTTAGCATTGTATCACTTGCCAAAAACCCCCATTACTATAATGGGCTTTTAGATGGTAATGTTAGCATGTTAATTTGAATAACGCTTCAACTGCTTGAATTGACTGGTGTGAATGACTTCGCTCATGTAAACCTTACTATTCTTGAATTGAATGTGACGCTAATAATTTTAGCCAGTTACTACTTCTTAACAAGGATTGAAGAGTTTAAATGTACAGGATTTTTTTAATCATTTGACTCAAACCAGGTCTAACCACTAACTGAGGTCTAAATCAGGACTGTACGGTTATCACAGAATCCTGTTCAAAAAGTTCTAATGTCAAAAAAGATAAATTACTGACATTTACAGTGCACATTATCCTTTATTATTAATAGTATGTGGTCCGATTTTCCCGTTGCATCTGTCGTCGCTATACAACCATGCAGCTTTACAGGGGGTATGGCTTATCTAAATGAGATGTAAATGAGCCCTATTGTCACTCCCAGCAGGTGAGAACATGCGAGAACTGCAAAATCTTTAGGTCATTTTTAGGCTTTTTTGAGTGCCTACCTTCAAATGGCCACAACTTCTCCAAATATTATCAGATTTCCATGTGTTACACATTGTTGGAAAGCTTGGAGACTATACTTTCAGAATCTCAAAATGCGCTAGAACCGACTTGTGTCCCGCTTTCCGTGACTGGTCACAAATGTCATCACTTACAGTCATAAACCTGTAAGACTTTTGTTCATCTTCGAAACACAAATGAAGATATTTTAAATGAAATCTTAGCAATTTCTGTCCGTCCATTGACAGCTATGCAACTACCACTTTGACTACCAAAAAGTTCATGAAGAGATTGTAAAACTAATAAACATGTTTCATGGAAACGGTGTGCGAGATGCATTTGAGATATATTTTCTCTTGTTTGGTGGGTGTGTCAGAAATGTCAGCCCAATCAGCGGCAAGATGTACATAATATTTAAGAGACAGCTCGCGCAATGGGTATTAATGTAACATAAAATTACTATACTTCTATATTTTGCTATTGTATTGTGAAGTGACACTTTAATAAACTTTTATATAATCAGAGGAGTATAGAATGGTAAATATTACAATATCATAGCACAACAACCGTCTCGGAGGGAAGAAGTGGATTATCCTTCACCTGAAATGTTTGTCTTTTCATGCTGAAATGCGAGGCAAGTGTTGTATCACAATAATTAGAAGTTTCCACAAATCCCTTCACTTGATTGGGATGTTCTCTTTTATTCTGGATGGCAAGGGCAGTGACTGTAACATCGAGCGTATTTAGTAGCATTAAACATGTATTTATACCGATTTAATCAGGCTATAACACAAAGAATGGCCTTCTCAGCTGCCGTAGTTGCATCCCTTGCGTCATCAGAACAGGGTGTTCAACGCACCACCGTTTCCGTTTAAAAAACATTTTGCAACGTTTTATCGGGGCTGAATGCAGCCATGATGTGTAACACAAGATTGAACCTCATTGGTTCTCATACTTAAGCTTCGGTTTACCTGATGTGTTCGCTGATCAATGTTTATATGTGATTAAAGCCTAATTTCAATCAGTTCATCATAAAAAGTGATCAAGTCTCTTCAGAAAATTTGGAATGAACCGATCAATTAATATGGATTCGTTTTACGATCTCTTTATGAACTTTTTGAAACATCAAAGTATCAGTTGCGTTGCTGTCTATGGAGGGACAGAAATCTCTCAGATTATATCAAAAAGATCTTCATTTGTGTTGCGAAGATGAACGAAAGTCTTACAGGTTTGGAACAACATGAGGTTGAGCAAATGATGACAATTTTAATTTTTTGATGAACTAAACCTTTAATGTCAATTATTCCATTTTATCAAACTATTTTTCAACCATAACATATCAGTTCCTGATAGATCTACTCTTCATTTTGTTTCATTCACATATGTTTAATGAAAAGCATGATGACTTTAACACAGCTAAACTTTCTGAGATTCAATGTTTCCATGATTCTTAATGTCCATGACAACAATAAAGAATTAAGACTATCAAGCATGAATTATCATTGTAGATGTACAAAAGTATGGTGGCACTACTTAGATATACTGTATATATGCTAAATGATTATATAAATGTACCACTGCATTACTTCAATTCAGTACCGTTTAAGTTTGGAGTCTGTATTCTTTTTTTTTCTTTTGTGGTTTTGAAAGAAGTCTCTTCTGTTGATTTGTTCAAAAATACAGTAAAAAAGAAAAATTGTGAAATATTATAACAATTTAAAATAGCTGATTGAATATATTTTAAAATGTAATTTATTCCTGTGATCAAAGCTGAATTTTCAGCATCATTACTCCAGTCTTCAATGTCACATGATCCTTCAGAAATCATTCTAATATGCTGATTTGCTACTCAGAAAAAAAAAAAAACATTTTTATTATCAATATGTGCTTTCAAAAATTGAAAATATAATCTTGTTTTAAATGTCTTTACTGTCACTATTGATCAATTGAATGTGTTCCTGCTGAATAAAAGTATTAATTTCTTCTCACTGACCCCAAACTTTTGAACTGTATCATATTTCAAATAAAACAGTGGTACTTCCCTTGTAGAAAGTCCATCTTAAACATAAAGTAGCTGATTTAAACTGGTCATTAGCTGGTGCAGCAGGTTATATGGTGGGTGGTCAACCACATACTGACCAGACATCATGCTCCATATCACAACCATCATACGCTGAATTTTCCACCAGGCTACTTTTTGAACAGTTAGACTAATATAACACGTATTGCATGCACATAACATTTAATATCAGAATATGATCCATGATTATTCGATACAGAAAATCTTTTTGGTCGTTTGCACTTAACTTCTGGTCGTGGTGTGCGTGATAAATTACAGATTGAATGATAATAATATGAGAGTTTTATAAGCTAATGTCCAGCATAACAAAATAGCATACACAAAAAGTTAGTATCGCATGGAAACGTTGTTTAAATAAGTCTTTCAGAGATGCACCTGACAAGAAGTTTAATTTGGCAGTAGTTTTTAATTACTCACCATCATATATCACGAACCGCAGAAACGAAGTTTCTTCACTGAGACCCATCCGTGTCTTGTTTTGTTTAAGAGGGAGCAGATGCTATATTTCCATCTTTAATCGTCTCGTCTGTTGTGCAGAAGTTCAGAGCTGTGCGCGCGCTGAGTGCACTGACTGCGCGTAATGGAAGAAAGTCCTTTATCACAGCCGCATGTCTGCTGCTCTTTTCCTGCGGTGTGTCTGTGACGGACAGTGCAGCACAGGACACACCTCCCCACCCTCCACAACTCCATCTGGAGGATGAAAGCATGTCTGATATAGCCAACTATATTAACTAGGAAACAAGAAACCATTGGCGTTATTGCATGTTTAGCGTCCTCTTAAAAAAACTTTATCAGCTGAAGAAGGGAATAAACATCAAGTAAATAACAAATTAAAAATAGCCTAATCAATTTTTGCTAAATTTGCTTATACATTCATATAATTAGGAAATAGGCGCTCATCAGTGTCAAAATGTTTGAAATGGCCAATCAAATCAAATGTGGGGCTTGTTCAGTCAGATATAAACAGTGCTTATGCTCTGACAGCGGAAGTGATGTCTAGCACTCATTGCAGTTTAGATGGTATGCTTTGACGTCACTTTTCCGCCGAAAACGCGCTCCCTCAGCTAGACTGAGTGGCAAAAGAACCAGCTGCGTAACTGGATTAATAGGAGAAACGGCGAAAACGCGAGTAAAACTAACGAATTACCCTAAAGGTTGGACTGTGTTTCTACAACTTGTCAAATAAACCTAATCCATGGATATTGACATGCAGCCAGGAGTGTTTCCTAACATTTATATGTGCCTGATTTGACGCCGGGGAAATACATAAAGCAAACCTGTGAATATTTTATATAACTACAATATCGGTAGGCTAGGTTTAAATCTGCTTAATCACTTATATCAATGTTATATCGTCATATTGTCCAGCCCTAAAACTTTTATAGTATAGCTTTTGACAGTGTTGTTTATTTAAAAACACCCAATTATGCAATGTAAGATGGAAAATATTTAATTGATGAGTCGTCAACATAATATATAACAATACAATATACAAGGTATGATTTTACCACAAAATCCAACAATTCGACACAAAATGATAACTGCAAATCCATGTTTCTCTGCTGGAGTCCAGCTGTTTCTGTGAATTGCAGTGATCCATTTGATTCTTTTTCTGTTGCTTTCTCTAGTTTTTAAATATGTACCTCAGGGTTTGTGTCAAATCTATTTGTACAGTCAGCCGCAAAGCTTTTTACCGTTTTGAATGTGTTTTGTGTGTTTTTCGCGACATTCACGCTGAAAACCAATGCTGCCGCTCAGTCTTTTGCCACTCAGCGTGCGTGACCGCAGTCCTAACGGTCGACGGTGGCGTCACGTGCATACCCTCTATAAGCGTGAGACATTACTGTCGTTGTCAGAGCACGATCAGACCTCACTAAGCGAGTGCTGAACGCAGTGGGACATAGTGGTGTATTAGAGGTAAAAAAATAATATAAATACTGTTTGGTTTCTCGCACAAACCGATCATTTTGTGTCTTAGGGCATTAACGAGTCGTCACGAGCCGCAGGGTTTAATTTGGATTCGTCTGCACACGTTTTTTCAACTCTTATTAATAGAGTTCCCATTCACTCGCAGTATTTGACTGACAGACAGCAACGGTTGGAGTTAAAAATCATCATTTGTGTTCTACTGAAGAAACAAAGTCACCTACATCTTGGATGCGCTGGGGGTGAGCAGATAAACATCACATTTTCATTTCTGGGTGAACTATCCCTTTAAATAAGTCAAGAAATAAGTTTAAACATTTAATCAGAATTAAGTTCTGAATCTTTTATAGTTCTGAATCTTAAACTGCCAGTAAAAGAAATCATCACTTTGAAATTAGACGTAGAATGAGTTCATATTTAGTAATTTATAATAATAATAATAATTAAAAAAGTAAAAAAAATTCTCCACCATTGAAAATAGTTTCAAGAGATGCCATAGCAACCAGCTTTTTTTATTGGATAACTGCTCAGCCAATCAAATTTGACTACCAGAAGACAACAGAAAAGCTGAGGTATGTTAGACCTGATGAAAACGTTTAAAAGTAACAGAAAATATACAGTGCATAACTAGATTTTCCATCTTATCACAGAAGCAGGCTGGCAGCCCACATCAGATTTAAACTGGAGCTCACTGCGCTTAGCCGGCAGATTTGAGAGGTGAGTAATGGAACAGTGGAGAGGGAAACATCCCAGAAAAGAGTTGCCATGACCAGCCAGCAGACCAGAGCAATAAACATACAGTGAGCTGACTTTCAAATGAAGACGTTCGGTTCAGTGCTGCGGTGAAGGCCTGATGGCTGCTGACGTGTGTGTGAGCGTGCTGTTCTGAAAGTGTGGGTTTAGCATTTATACACTCCAGAGTATATGAGTGAAAGTTTGGTGCTCTTCTGTTTTCACTGATCTTGGATAAGTATTGTGTCTAATTTCATCACATTAAAATACAGCATTTAGTTTAATGGGAGAATGTCATGAAAATGGGGTTTTAAAGGGGTCCTTGATTATGATTTGACTTTTTTAACTTTAGTTAGTGTGTAATGTTGCTGTTTGATCATAAACAACATCTGCAAAGTTACGACGCTCAAAGTTCAATGCAAATGAGACTTTTTAAGGACTACAACAAACAGCTGGTAGGAACTACAACAAGCTTCTTCCTGGGTTGGTGACATCACTAACCCTAAAATTTACATAAACCCTGTCCCCGAGAACACACAACAAAGGGGGCGGGGCCATGTTGGGCTGCTTTAGAGAAGAGGAAGAGTTGTTGTAGTAGAGTGTTGTTGTCATGCTGTCATTTTACACTGGACTGCTACACAAACGAGGGTCAATTCAACACAAAAGATGAACATGACAGCACAAATTTATCCACTAACCATTCAGAAACGTCATGAACACTTTCGTCATTTTGTCTGCGTGAGAAAATATATAGGAAAGTACACTGATCTGAGAGTGGGGGAGAATCAGACTGGGCTAATGGCCAGAGAAACAAACTTTCATTACACACACACACACACACACACACACACACACACACACAAAAACTGTATATTTTCTCCCCTTAACCTAACCATGACAGAAAACTTTCTGCATTTTTACATTTTCAAAAAACATCACTTTGTTTTTTATTTATAAGCTGTTTTCCTCATGAGAACCAAAAGAAATGTCCACAAGGTCAAATATTTCTGGTATTACTATGCCTGTGGGGACATTTGGTCCCTGACACACACACACACACACACTGGTGTTTATACCATGAGCACATTTGTTGAGCATATCAGCTCTGTTTGCACATTTCCCACCTGGACAGCAGGTGCATCTGTACAAAAATGATCATCATAGATTACTCATCTGAATTTACTGCAGCCAGTAAAACCATAAGAGTCAAGAGCTCCCAAAGTGTTATTCCTCAGAGGCTTAACGGAGATCCTGTAACCTATAGTGCGTTGTAAATGATCCACATGACACAGATTACCATTAATGATTGTATTTAAGCACGAAGCAGAACAGAATAGCACAGCATATATTGGCCTCCATCATTCTCCCCACGCATGCAAGGCTCGGGGAAACCCCACACATGGGTTTTAAAGTAACACACCCACAGACCATTAATACACACCATTATAAAGAAATAATTGACTACTTTAGAAATAACATCACAAGTGAGTCAGGACTTGTCATACAGCAGTTATAAATTAATATGGAGAACAGCTCAGACAGTTTATTGAGAATTTGCATCTTTGAATTTAAATATAGACTTCTCAATTATCATGTCATTCATGGCTGACATAGTTCATTGTGCGTCACTCATAATCATGGTGTTTGACTTCCTCATTTGTTAGCAGGAATTGTTGTGTTGTTTATAGTTGTGAAATTACTTTGACACTTTTGTCTCAATGTCTCCTGCTTCTCAGAAGAGTTTCTGAACTGATCTCAACAACACTGTAAGAAAAAAATCCATTGAATAACAGAAAAGGTACTGGTAATTTTCTTCCATAAAGTCTATGGACATTTCCTTTAAAACAAAACACAATGCAATGCGTAATTTAAAATCAATATTTCGGCATATTAACAGTATTGTGTCCTGTTTTTACAGATTTTTCTTAGAGTGAATGTCTCAAACTGTTCTTGAATTAATGTCTGCAATAAAAAGTTATTTTATATCTCTATTTTTCATAACTCTTGGCTCGTTTGTGTCTGTTTTTATGTCTCCTATAAGTAATTTTAGGAGAAGCATTATTGAAGGTCCTTCTATCCTGCAGAAATTTTTCTGATGCAGCAGTCTTTCTTGGTGCCAAACATTTTGGATGATTTCACTGCAGACCTCAGAAAGCAAGATCTGGAGGAGTTCAGATGGAAACCCCTCATTTACTCACGAGAGAAACTCATGAGCAATTACAGTGAGCCAAAGCCTTTCATTTACTCTCACCCGCTCCAACATTTCTCATTTTGCATATCTATTTGTCAAGATTTGTAGATTATCATTACTTTTTTTTTTTAATTCAACAGTTTTGTTTTTAAACAATAATTAATATTTCAAAATATTGTCAAATCATATTTCAGGATGGTAAAAGCATAAAACAGGAAATGACATCACAGAGAGGCCTGCATGTCAAGGTCAGTAAGACTCTAAAGGTGCGTCCCAATTCACCCTTTGCTGGAAGTTTGATTGACAGGCGTTCTAACCATGCATAATGCCAAATCCACCGTCTGTGGACTTGAACTTGAAAAATGGTGTGTACTTACGTCTTTCCGCGGTTGAAACAACATACCTTCTGATGTTCATTCATGTTTAGTTGATACAAGCCACTTGAACTGAGGCGACACAACGATCTGTTACGACACACTGAGGAGCCGCAAAATGGTATTTATTGTTTACATTTCTTTAAAAATGACAAAATGTGACATTTGAGACTTTGTTTCATATCAAAAGTAACCTGCTCTGTCTGATATCAGTGTGTCGAATCTACTGTTCGGAGCGCCAAAGTCACGTGATTTCAGCCGTTGGCAGTTTGACACGCGATCCGAATCATGATTCAACACACTGATTCATTTATGCTCCGAAGCTTCCTGAAGCAGTGTTTTGAAATCGGCCATCACTAAATAAATATTCTCATTGCTTTATAATATTAATATTGAACCACTGTACCGATCACATGAACCGATTTAAATATGTTTTTAGTAGAGGAAATGTCATTGCTCCCTATGGAGGCCTCACGGAGCCATCGGATTTCAACTAAAATATCTTCATTTGTGTTCTGAAGAAGGTCTTATGGGTGTGGAACGACATGAGGGTGAGTAATAAATGACAGAATTTTCATTTTTGGGTGAACTAACCCTTTAAATGAAGGCCAGGCCTTTTTTTTAATAAACACTTTTTGTTATACTGGTTGAAACTCTCTTCACAACCTGAGAGCAAACAATAATAGAAGTGGTCTAAATATTAAAAAATGTACATATATCTTTTGTGGAAGTCTCAGGACCAAAAAATATTTGTCCAATCATTACATTCGGGATCGATACAATGTCCTACCTGTCAGTCAAGACATCACACATCATCAGTGTGTTTCATAAGGCTATGCAGAGTTGTAGACAGACAGTCGCAGAGTGCCACAAACAAACAGTAGCCAACTTTAAAATTTCTCCTGAACCAAAACAACGAGCTTATGCTGTGTACACACCGTATTGTTAATCTTCAGCAGCCAGGTGGAACAACTAGAGCTCTGCAAGGTGTTTACATTAATTATTGTAATGTTATGTGCCGTCAGACATGAGGTAATTTCACTTCTGACGCTTTTCAGACTCTGCTCTGGCTGTGCGCGTTCATGTGTTTTGGAGGAGGTGTGGCTTTGGAGATGCTCTGAAGGGATGGTGGGATCTCATGATTTCAATCAAACATCAAACTCTGATGTTGAAGGGCAAAATAACCTTTCAAAATTCACCATTTCAAATTCATACACTACGCACTTGAGTACATAGTGCATAAGAACATAGTGTATAAGAATAGTGCATCATTTGGCACATGACTGAAGATATTTATTTGCCTTTTAACATGCTTGGTTCTTTTTAAATCTCTTTCCTCTGAAGGTGTTTTAAATTTAAACTGTAATGTCTTGACACGTGTTCAGGTCGGTCTGTAGCGATGATAAACCACAACCTGAGGGGAAAAAACACAAAGGTGAACTCTAGAAACTTATTCTGAGGTCACGTCTGTTGAGCCGCACACACAACTAACACATTTTATAAAGACGGTAGTAACACTTTAAGGTCCTATTAGTTAACATTAGTTAATGCATTAAATAACAATGAGCCATATACATTTACAGCACATATTAATCTTTGTGGATTTTAGTTACTGAAAATAAAACCGTTAAACAGTTGATGGACCCCACTGACTTCCAAAGTATGGAAAATGAAAATACTATGGATGTCAATGGTGGCCAGAAACTGTTTGGTTACCGACATTCTTTTTATAGTTCGACAGAAGAAAGAAATTCATAGGTTTGGAACAACTTGAGGGTGAGTAAATGATGGCACAATTTTCATTTTTGGGTGAACTATCCCTTTAAAGATGATTTTAGCAGTTACTGATACATTAAAGGGTTAATTCAACCAAAAATTAAAATGATTTATTAATAATAATTAGTTATTAATTAATTATTATGTAAATGTTTGGGACAGATCTTAAAAGATGCTGTTCGCAATGCATTGTACTTTCTTTTATTTGACGTATTTCTGAGTAAAACACGATATTCAATGAGAAAATGCTGAAGGGCAGGACTTGACTTTATTCTTCAGGAACTCATTGGATGCAGGTTTGACATATAAGGGCTGTTAAATGACGTTCTGAGAACGTTTTAAGCAATGTTATGTTAACATTTCTGCATTCCCACAATTTGCATCAGTCACCGAACTGATCTGGATCTGTCCCACATCAGCCCTGTGTTGGTAAAATCCCAGCATGCTCTGCTTCTCAGACCCTCTGACGTCACTCTGGGGCATTTTTCCATTCACTGGTTATTTATTTGTTCATTCTTTGTTGCCACAAATCAGGGCACTGGCTCCTGACAAGCCGGCTGACGATTGTTATTCAGACGTTTCCTGGTTTAAACGTCTCATTGACTCAGAACAGAAGATCGGTTTATTCCAGAGTGGAACAGGCTTTTTCGTTTGTGGTTCTGCTTTTAATTGATTAGATCCTGATGCTTTCTCTCAGTCTGATAGACGTCCGCTATTGATATTATTGATCTGGTAAGAGTAAGAGTCTGCATGGCTTAGTTTATTATTATCAACCGTTTGCATCTATTTGATTTTATTTAAATAATCATGTTTTCAAAATGCATTTATTCAAATTTCTTTGAATCAGTGTAAAACAATTAAATTTATTCAGTTAAAAAAATGGTTATCATATGCATGAACATGATATTAAATATATCTGTAACGAGCAATAATCAATAAGTTCAAATGTATGAGATTGAAAGAAATTACAACCCGAATTCCGGAAAAGTTGGGATGTTTTTAAAATTTGAATAAAATGAAAACTAAAAGACTTTAAAATCTCATGAGCCAATATTTTATTCAATTATTAAATTTTACAATTTAATGTACAAAATGAGCTCATTTCAAATTTGATGCCTGTTACAGGTCTCAGAATAGTTGGGACGGGGGCATGTTTACCATGGTGTAGCATCTCCTCTTCTTTTCAAAACAGTTTGAAGACGTCTGGACGTCGAGGTTATGAGTTTCTGGAGTTTTGGTGTTGGAATTTGGTCCCATTCCTGCCTGATATTGGTTTCCAGCTGCTGAAGAGTTCATTATCATCTTTGATATATTTTTATCTATAGGTGAAATATCTGGACTGCAGGCCAATTCAGCACCCGGACTCTTCTACGACGAAGCCATGCTGTTGTAATAGCTGCAGTATGTGGTCTTGCATTGTCCTGCTGAAATACACAAGGCCATCCCTGAAAGAGACGGCGTCTGGATGGGAGCATATGTTGCTCTAAAACCTTTATATACCTTTCAGCATTCATAGTGCCTTCCAAAACATGCAAGCTGCCCATACCGTATGCACTCATACACCCCCATGCCATCAGAGATGCTGGATTTTGAACTGAATGCTGATAACACACTGGAAGGTCTTCCTCCTCTTTAGCCAGGATCACACATCATCCATGATTTCCAACAAGAATGTCAAATTTGGTCTCGTCTGACCATAGAACACTTTTCCACTTTGAAACAGTCCATTTTAAATGAGCCTTGGCCCACAGGACACGACGGTGCATCTGGACCATGTTCAAATATTACTTCCTTTCTGCATGATAGAGCTTTAGTTGGCATCTGCAGATGGCACGGCGGATTGTGTTTACTGACAGTGGTTTATGGAAGTATTTCTCGGCTCATTTAGTAATGTTATTGTCATGTCTGAGGGCCTGAAGAACACGGGCATTCAATAAAGGTCTTCGGTCTTGTCCCCAGAGATTTCTCCAGTTTCTCTGAATCTTTTGATGATGTTATGCACTGTAGATGATGAGATTTGCAAAGCCTTTGCAATTTGACATTGAGGAACATTGTTTTAAAGTATTCCACAATCTTTTTATGCACTCTTTCACAGCTCTGCCCATCTTAACTTCTGTGAGACTCTGCCTCTCTAAGACATCCCTATTATAGCTAACCATGTTACAGACCTGATATCAATTAACTTAATTAGTTGCTAGATGTTCTCCCAGCTGTATATTTTCAAAATATATTGCTTTTTCAGCCATTTGTTGCCCGTGCCAACTTTTTTGAGACCTGTAGCAGGCATCAAATTTCAAATGAGCTCATTTAGTGGATAAAAGTGTAAAATTTCTCAGTTTAAAAATGTGTTATGTTATCTATGCTCTATTGTGAATAAAATATTGGCTCATGTGATTTGAAAGTCTTTTAGTTTTCATTTTATTCAAATTTAAACTTAAATCAAATTAAAACTTTTCCGGAATTCGGGTTGTAGATTTATTGATGATAAATATATATATAAACCTGGTTATTGTGTATTTAAAACACATTCAGTTTATTAGGACTATTACAGCAATCAGACCTTTTTCATTTGTGTATAACCGACAAATAGCATCACATTAAGTTTATTAGTTTGTTTATGCTGTAACTGTGTAATCCAAATGCATGGAAATATTAAATGCAACTCAAATTTGTGAATCTTAAATTTAGGTCTCAATATTTTTTTATTGGAGTGCTGCAAGAAAGTTAACAATGAGATTTCAATCTCTTCTAGACAGAATATGAGGATCAAACAGACTTATATAATGACTCAAACTGTGAAAAATATAAACTTATAAAAAATTGGTGTAGGATTTGCTTTGAAACAGTTTTCACGCAGAAATTGCTAGTAAATTTCACAAATAATTCCAAAGAATTGGCAAAATTTTACAAAATCAACAAAGACTGAAATAATATTTTCTATAGTTTTTTTACAGTGTGATTAATTTGTTTAATTTTTATTTCTCATTTTACGGAGTGTCAGAAGAAACATCTGAAAATAAGTCTATACCTAAATGAATCTAAGCAATGAAAGTGCAGCATCTGAGCAGTAAAATGCACTTCACTCTCATTTGTTTCTGTTCTCTCACTTTTAAAAATAAGTCAGTCGCTTTCCTGCGTGGTGACCACAGCTACAGAAAGTCTGAGTTATTAATGTGACGCTTGATATTGTAAAGGCTGTCTGAATTGTGCTGCACAAAGATCTTTTGACCTCAGACCACATGCAAACATAAACTAAAGTGATTTCGCTTATATCAATTCCTCAAATTGTGTGCTATTGAGAAGAAGTGTGATGACACTTTACTAAAGGAGGAACCTCAAACATATCAAGAAAGCGGAGACTTTTGAGTCTCATATTTCCTTCAGAATCTGTAGAAATGTTGTTTTGTTGGTCATTAGTATAGTTTGGCTGAAGAGAGTTTGGTTATAGTGTGCAGTGACAGTAAACATGTAGCGCACCTATATGCATGAGTTTAATATCCTGTAAATGAATATTGATCATGCACTTATGTCTCAACTTCCTGTTTGTGCATGCCGGTGTCTGGTGGTCTAAAAAGAAAGAACGAATTTGGCCTTTTCACTTTGGACCGTGGTGATTTAGAACAGTCCCTGGTTGAAATCCAACAGTAACACTGGATAACAGATGGGTGTCTCTGGTTAATGGGCACATTAACCTCTCTCTCTCTCTCTCTCTCTCTCTCTCTTTCTGCCTGGATGCACTATAATTGTAATGTCCTTGTCCTTGAGTTGGAGCCAAACTAAGCGAGTCAGGGCTGACATGACCTTGTAGAGATGCTGAAAGAAGCAGCTTACATATTCAAATGTGTTCTCTCTCTCTCTCTCTCTCTCTGTTCAAGACGTGATGTGATTTGATGTGACCAGCTCAGAGGTTAATCCTAGTGTTCTTGTTAAGATCAGCCTTTTTTTCCTCAATTTATTTCCCGCTACTGCCTAGTGAGTTTATTTATTTATTTAAAAGTATTTTTGTTACTAATTTTATGAATTATGTAATTGATTTTAGCCAGGTTTATTAATTTATGAATGTTGTGGAAATTTTAAATTTTCATATGCTTTTTACCTGTATTCTTGTGAAATATGATGCTTATGGAACATGATATGATGTTGGCTTAAGTGGTAATGTTTAACATAGTGTTAACATAGATGTTGGAAATAGAAAGAGCAAGATATGGTATGGGGAAATGCGAGATGTATGTTTAAAAACATGTCTGTGCTAACTATGTTTGGAAAGTTACAGCCACTAAGGGATGTTCCAAATATGGTAAAAGGACAGAGGCTTCGGCCTTGGAGGTTAGAAATATAAAAGTGAGGGGAAGCTTTCGTTCTTGGTCTTACACTCTGCAGCTACTTGTGTTTCTGTATGACCTGTCTGACCTTTCTTGCAAGAAATAAAAGCTTTAAAGACAATTGGACGTGTTTGTCTCTTATGCAGTAGAGTCGGAGTTGATTTTTGCCACAACAATGAACCATATTTTAAAATATTTGAATACTTTTTTGTTATTATTTATTTAATATATATTATATAATTATTATTGTAATTTATGAATTTATTTATTTATATTATTTTAAAAGACATATAGACATAAATCAGGTTTAAATATATATTTATAGTGTTTAAAATATTTTTATCAAATATTTTTATTTATTTTAGCTAAATTTATATATTTATTTATATTAATTTATTGTATTTAAATATTTGGATGTACATATTTTACTATCAATATTTTTATTTTTATTATTAATATTTTATTGATTTTAAACTGGGTTTATTTATTTATTATTTTGTTTCAAAATAATTTATTGTTGTAATTTATTTATAATTAATTAATTTATATTATTTTAAAAGACATACAGACATAAACCAGGTTTAAATATATATTTATAATGTTTAAAATATTTTTCTTATAAATATTTTTTATTGAATTTAGCCAGATTTATATTTTTATTTATATTAATTTATACTATTTAAATATTTTTATTATGAGTATTTTTATTTTTATTATAAATATTTTTATGATTTTAAACCGAGTATATTTATGTATTTATTTATTTATTTTGTTTCACAATTCTTTATTATTGTAATTTATGTATAATTAGTTCATTTATATTGTTTTAAAAATAATATATTATTATAAAACTTCATTTTAACAAATTACAGCCTTGAAACAACATCGAAACATTATAGACATAAAAGCATCATTTTAAACGTATAGGCGGCATCTCTACTTTACATTTACTTTATACCTTCCTTAATCATATTACTTCAAGCGCAATCTTCATTTCTCAGAAAGTGCATAAATGGATTTCAAATGACTTCAAATATCTATCCATAATAGAGGAGTGTGTTTTGATTTATTGTAATACATCTGTGAATCTAGAAATGCATCATTAAAAACAATCAAACAACACAAGATGGTTGGTTAGCAGATGAAGGTCATCAATTTTTTATTTATATAAATGCCAACAGAGCTCATATATAAATCTGGACCAGAGTCATATGCTATAAAATATCAGCAAATATATAAGAGGCATAACTCACGGAGGCATAAATAAAACATCTGCCTTCCATCATCTCTGACTGTATGTACAGATCATGTATGTCTCATCATCTTCACTGCACATGTTAGCTGAGTAGAGCTGCCGTCTGGCGTCACACAAACAGACACACAGTCTGAATGGGACTGAAGTAAAAGGCTCTGAATATAATGGAAGAGCAGTAGATGAGATCCTGTGACCTCACCCAGCGTCTTCAGTTACACTGACCCTCCTTCAGTGCTTTCACATATAGAGCCTCATTAATGCACTTTATAACCCTTAAGAGGACGTCAACATCTAATGTTAAACTACAATGGCAAGTTAAAGAATGTGAACTTGTTAAACATCATTGTTGAAGCAGCGTGAATTATATTAAAACAGGTCCGGGTCATTTGTCATTACTATTTTCAAAAGGAAAATACAATTAATACAATTAAAATTTGCATTAATGTATTTGTGTCCAGACTTTTTATGTATTTATTTACACACACACACACACACATGTATATATATATATATATATATATATATATATATATATATATATATATATATATATATATATATATATATATATATATATATATACAGCTATGGAAAAAATTAAGAGACCACTTAACATTGATTTCTGAACTTGGAGTGGTCTCTTAATTTTTTCCATAGCTGTATATATATATATATATATATATATATATATATAATGCATCTCTTTAGGCATATATTTTATATATTATTATTATTATTATTATTATTATATATACACTCTAAAAAATAACAGATTTACATAGTAAAATACCCATTTCAATTGAAACAGTAATATATCTTAAAAACAATGCATTCTTTGTAATAATATGTCATTTTTAAGAAAGTAACCTAAAGGTGACAAATATTACCCAGAATGCATTGTTTTTACAGTATATTACAATGCATTCTGGGTGATATTATTTGTTGTTTCTGAGAAAGTAGCATGTTTTATAGGCCTCTTTTCTTAAAAAGACAAATATTACCCGGAATGCATTGTTTTTACAGTATATTTCAATGCATTCTGGGTAATATTATTCGTTGTTTCTGAGAAAGTAGCATGTTTTATAGGCCTCTTTTCTTAAAAAGACAAATATTACCCGGAATGCATTGTTTTTACAGTATATTTCAATGCATTCTGGGTAATATTATTCGTTGTTTCTGAGAAAGTAGCATGTTTTATAGGCCTCTTTTCTTAAAAAGACAAATATTACCCGGAATGCATTGTTTTTACAGTATATTTCAATGCATTCTGGGTAATATTATTCGTTGTTTCTGAGAAAGTAGCATGTTTTATAGGCCTCTTTTCTTAAAAAGACAAATATTACCCGGAATGCATTGTTTTTACAGTATATTTCAATGCATTCTGGGTAATATTATTCGTTGTTTCTGAGAAAGTAGCATGTTTTATAGGTCTCTTTTCTTAAAAAGACAAATATTACCCGGAATGCATTGTTTTTACAGTATATTTCAATGCATTCTGGGTAATATTATTCGTTGTTTCTATGAAAGTAGCATGTTTTATAGGCCTCTTTTCTTAAAAAGACAAATATTACCCGGAATGCATTGTTTTTACAGTATATTTCAATGCATTCTGGGTAATATTATTCGTTGTTTCTGAGAAAGTAGCATGTTTTATAGGCATATTTTCTTAAAAAGACAAATATTACACAGAATGCATTGTTTTTATTACTGTTTCAATGGAAAACGGTATTTTACTGTGTAAATTTGTCTTTTTTTAGTCATTTTTGTTTATATATATATATATATATATATATATATATATATATATATATATATAGATATAGATATATATATACAGTATATATATGATCATCAAAAATTACTTTTTTTTTAATTTATATAAGCAAATATTAAGCAGCATAAAATCTAGCATGATTTTTAAATACTTAAAAAAACAATTAACATTATATATTACTTTTTTACAGTGGTGAGAAATTGGGAGGTAATGTACTTAATTCTCATGAAACTAAAATAATGCAAAATGTCATATTGCAAAAATACCTTCATGGTCCTAAAAATTGACACTGAAGCAAATATCATAATTTTTTTCTTTTGATTGTAGTGAAATGCTTTCGACTGTTTTCTTGGCAGCTCAATATCAGACAACCACAAAAGAGCTGTGCCAAAGAGCTGGGATCTTCCGTTCTAAGAAATCTTAGCACTCATAATTTCCTGAGAAGATTTTAATGGTTGTGATCGTTGTATACTGAAAATTCTCAGTCTGTGACACTGATGATCCTTCAGAGCGACACGCTCCTGTCTGAACGGCTGTGTTCTTCAGTAAGGGACCTTGTGGCTGATTTGTTATCATTATGTCGTGAAACAATAGAGGGTGTTGAATATTTTCTATCCTGAGTTGGAGCAGGAAATGAGCTGTTGGGCCCGGCACAAAACCAAACTAATAACTATCCCCACAGGGATCTTCTCTTCCCTGCCTAAAAGAAAGAAATAAGACTTGGGATCGAACTTAAAAAAGCTTGTGACTCAAGGTCTGAGTGTATTTGGTGTAAGTTGATACGATTACAAAGGCCATTGTGAGGGAATTTCCTGTGTGGCCGTCGTCCCCATGACGACAATGTCCCCAACTGATGATGTCACAATAGGCGAAGCCCACGGAGCGTGCATTGTTTCTTTGGTTTCCTCAGAGGATGCGAGCGGTTAACTCAGGAAATCTTTTTTATTTTTTGAGAAGTTGACTGATTGGTCTGAAGTCTCTCTACTGCGAGAGAATACAGTAAACACTGTTAAAGGTGACAAGATGAAAATGTCTATCTATCTATCTATCTATCTACACACTATACTCCCAAAAGTTTTGGGACGCCTGCCTTTAAGTGCACATGAACTTTAATGACATCCCATTCTTAATCCGTAGGGTTTAATATGGAGTTGGCCCACCCTTTGCAGCTATAACAGCTTCAACTCTTCTGGGAAGGCTTTCCACAAGGTTTAGGAGTGTGTTTATGGGAATTTTTGACCATTCTTCTAAAAGCACATTTGTGAGGTCAGGCAGTGATGTTGGCGAGAAGGCCTGGCTCACAGTCTCCGCTCTAATTCATCCCAAAGGTGTTCTGTCGGGTTCAGGTCAGGACTCTGTGCAGGCCAGTCAAGTTCCTTCACACCAAACTGTCTTTATGGACCTTGCTTTGTGCACTGGTGCGCAGTCATGTTGGAACAGAAAGAGGTCATCCCCAAACTGTTCCCACAAAGTTGCATGAAATTGTCCAAAATGTCTTGGTATAAGAGTTCCTTTCACTGGAACTAAGGGTTCAAGCCCAACCCCTGAAAATCAACCCCACACCATAATCCCCCTCCACCAAACTTTACACTCGGCACAGTGCAGTCAGACAAGTATCATTCTCCTGGCAACCGCCAAACCCAGACTCGTCCATCGGATTGCCAGACAGAGAAGCGTGATTCGTCACTCCAGAGATCATGTCTCCACTGCTCTAGAGTCCAGTGACGGTGTGCTTTACACCACTGCATCCGACGCTTTGCATTGCACTTGCTGATGTAAGGCTTGGATGCAGCTGCTCGGCCATGGAAACCCATTTCTTGGTTCTTCCAAAAATGGTTCTTCCTTTGAACTCACTGAAGAAGAGAAAAACCCTTTGGAACCTTTGTGTACATGAGCTCATGAAACTGTGTTTCAGTTAGCAAATATCTTCAAAAGAGTCATAAAACATGTCATGCAGATGTCCCGAGACTCCAGCCTTCATCAGCTGCCAGAGAAACAGAGCAGTTTTCCACTGCGGTACAAACACTGGTCCGGTCTGATGAATGGGTGGAGACTACAGCAGCTCCAGCGTCAACCTCACCTGAACTCTAGAACAGGTTTCACATTTGAGTTTTGAATGTGACTGTAATGGCATTACTTTTGAGAGTTCAAAAACACGTCACTGTGTCAACATCCATGTGCATTTTGTTGCTACAGTGTGTACCATTGTTTAGTATCACTGAGATGAGATCACCATGAAATGAAAATTGACAATTCTTGTACTTGTATGGAATATTGAAGTGTTTATTATGAATTATTTATTCATGCACATAATTTTTTTCATATGTCCTCATAATGTTTCATAAAAATAACTTCCCCTCCCTCTTACAGCGATATCTCTTCTCTGATGATGTGTTATGGCATGAGGGCAGAGCCTGTCAATCACATGAGATTGACCAATAGCAAACTACAACCATCCAATCAATACCCCATGGACATAATCAAGCCCCGCCCTATATTTGTTCTTGTTTGAGAAGTCGTTTCACTCAGATATTCATCACAATAGGGAAGAAAAGACTAGCGCAACCTCCATTTCCCTTTAATGTTATGTTTAAATATATACATTTTGTTGCTATAGTATGGACAAGTGTTGTTTTAATATCAAAACAATTTGAATTAGTTTTCATTTTTGTATTACGGAGCCCAGACAGCACATGACATGCAGGAAAAAAATTAGTAAATCATGCGCACGATTTAGCCCACTATTTTTTCCTGCATATCATGTGCTGCCTGGGCTCCGTAATACAAAAATGAAAACTAATGAAATAGTAAATTGGGAGCACGATTTCGCAAATCCAGGGAAGGAAATAGTAAATCGGGAGCACGATTTAGCAAATCCAGGGAAGGAAATAGTAAATCGGGAGCACGATTTCGCAAATCCAGGGAAGGAAATAGTAAATCGGGAGCACGATTTAGCAAATCCAGGGAAGGAAATAGTAAATCGGGAGCACGATTTAGCAAATCCAGGGAAGGAAATAGTAAATCGGGAGCACGATTTAGCAAATCCAGGGAAGGAAATAGTAAATGGGGAGCACGATTTAGCAAATCCAGGGAAGGAAATAGTAAATCGGGAGCACGATTTAGCAAATCCAGGGAAGGAAATAGTAAATCGGGAGCACGATTTAGCAAATCCAGGGAAGGAAATAGTAAATCGGGAGCACGATTTAGCAAATCCAGGGAAGGAAATAGTAAATGGGGAGCACGATTTAGCAAATCCAGGGAAGGAAATAGTAAATCGGGAGCACGATTTAGCAAATCCAGGGAAGGAAATAGTAAATCGGGAGCACGATTTAGCAAATCCAGGGAAGGAAATAGTAAATCGGGAGCACGATTTAGCAAATCCAGGGAAGGAAATAGTAAATGGGGAGCACGATTTAGCAAATCCAGGGAAGGAAATAGTAAATCGGGAGCACGATTTCGCAAATCCACGGAACGAAATAGTAAATCGGGAGCACGATTTAGCAAATCCAGGGAAGGAAATAGTAAATCGGGAGCACGATTTAGCAAATCGAGGGAAGGAAATAGTAAATCGGGAGCACGATTTAGCAAATCCAGGGAAGGAAATAGTAAATCGGGAGCATGATTTAGCAAATCCAGGGAACGAAATAGTAAATCGGGAGCACGATTTAGCAAATCCAGGGAAGGAAATAGTAAATCGGGAGCACGATTTCGCAAATCCAGGGAACGAAATAGTAAATCGGGAGCACGATTTAGCAAATCCAGGGAAGAAAATAGTAAATGGGGAGCACGATTTAGCAAATCCAGGGAAGGAAATAGTAAATCGGGAGCACGATTTAGCAAATCCAGGGAAGAAAATAGTAAATCGGGAGCACGATTTAGCAAATCCAGGGAAGGAAATAGTAAATCGGGGGCACGATTTAGCAAATCCAGGGAAGAAAATAGTAAATGGGGAGCACGATTTAGCAAATCCAGGGAAGGAAATAGTAAATCGGGAGCACGATTTAGCAAATCCAGGGAAGAAAATAGTAAATCGGGAGCACGATTTAGCAAATCCAGGGAAGGAAATAGTAAATCGGGAGCACGATTTAGCACATCCAGGGAAGGAAATAGTAAATCGGGAGCACGATTTAGCAAATCCAGGGAAGGAAATAGTAAATCGGGAGCACGATTTAGCAAATCCAGGGAAGGAAATAGTAAATCGGGAGCACGATTTAGCAAATCCAGGGAAGAAAATAGTAAATCGGGAGCACGATTTAGCAAATCCAGGGAAGGAAATAGTAAATCGGGAGCACGATTTAGCAAATCCAGGGAAGGAAATAGTAAATCGGGGGCACGATTTAGCACATCCAGGGAAGGAAATAGTAAATCGGGGGCACGATTTAGCAAATCCAGGGAAGGAAATAGTAAATCGGGAGCACGATTTAGCAAATCCAGGGAAGGAAATAGTAAATCGGGGGCACGATTTAGCAAATCCAGGGAAGGAAATAGTAAATCGGGAGCACGATTTAGCAAATCCAGGGAAGGAAATAGTAAATCGGGAGCACGATTTAGCACATCCAGGGAAGGAAATAGTAAATCGGGAGCACGATTTAGCAAATCCAGGGAAGGAAATAGTAAATCGGGGGCACGATTTAGCAAATCCAGGGAAGGAAATAGTAAATCGGGGGCACGATTTAGCAAATCCAGGGAAGGAAATAGTAAATCGGGAGCACGATTTAGCAAATCCAGGGAAGGAAATAGTAAATCAGGAGCATGATTTATCCTACTTTGGGGCTCTGTAAGTTTGAGTTATTTTAGCCATCAAGTTAAACTAAATGAAAATGTAAAATGTTGCCTTGATTTTATTTCAAGTAACTAAAATAACTCTGGTGGTACCATAAATAAAAATGAGCTATCAAACCTGTGTGAAATGCTTTCTGACATGCATCATGGGGGGAAATCTTTGCAAACAATGCAAATTTACATGCAGCGTATGTTAAGAACTCATAAGGTCCCAGATGGCCTAGTAGTCAGAGAGTTTGAGGTAAAAACCAGTCTGAGTTTTTCTGGTATGTATGAATCAAAATAGAAAGCCAGGAAGAGGAGGAGAACATCTCTTTGAGCGTTAGAGAAAGCCTGTGGCTGCAGTATATTAGACACGCGGTCGGTCTGAGAGGCAGGAGCCACCCTGAGCGGAGGGCTGGAGTCGGAGCAAGACCAGCTCATGAAAGGGATGTGGTTTTGATTCAGGGGGGTCACGAGACCCAAACTCTCCATCTGAACACAGATGTGCTGGCTCTCTCCACTGCTGACTGCTTTGTTTCATGGGCAAAGACAAAAGCATCTCCCTAGAAACATTTATACCTTCTTATATTAGGGCTGACTGGACATAAAAAGCTGTAAGAGGACAGTGTGCTGCAGTTTTTGAATGTAGAGTGATTAGAGGATTATTTCAATCCTAACAATCTGCTTTTTGTGAAATAGTTTTCTTTAAACGTGTGCTTATGCTATTTTTCTTTAAAAAATAATGACACGACATTTTGTGTGTAAATACACTGACATTAAGACATTTTTAATGCGACTGTCTTTTTGGAGACACATCTTGAGCGACATCTAGTGGTGCACAGACACTTATTTAATGATTGTATTTTCTATCAGTCACCACTAGATGGAGACATAGCATAACAAATGCAAAAACTCAAATGCGCTCAATCGGGACCGGGTGTCCATCCAGGTTTCCGTAGTGTAGTGGTTATCACGTTCGCCTCACACGCGAAGGCCAGCCGCGCGTAGGTGTAGAGCGCTGCTAGCCAATAGGAACGGAGGAAATTCCAGGGAGGCGGGTCAAAAATAATACACAAAATTAGAGGTTCGAATCCCGCCTCGACCACAAAATGAATTTGTAATCGTTTTTCATCTAGAAACAATTTAAGTACGATTAACATATAATAAATGAACTTTGTGCACAAAGATAAAATAAAACTGGTAAGAACTGTTCTTGTGTAGAATGTATAAAATGTGTAATGAACTTAATAAACCTTAATATTAGAAGGTATAGTTATCTTTAATGTAGAAAATATTTTAAGAATTGAAAAGAACATTTTGATCATGTTTTAGACCTTTTATGTTTTAGACCATTTTTTATTTAACCCATATATGAAATATTATAACCTAATTATAGAAAATAGAAATAGAAATAACCCAATAAACACCAAAAATAGTACGTTTCTCATTTTATTTATAGTACAATAATAAATATATTATATAAAACTGAAAAAGGTAATAAATACAGTACAATAGTAACCAAAATATATAATTAAATAAACATTAAATAATTATAGAACAAGAAGAACAATAACAATAAAATCTAAAGTTGTGGAGAACACAGGAAAAAAACAAGAAAAATATGCATTTTAAATTAAATAATAATGTACAGAGTTTAATAATAACAGTTTAACATTTAGTGTTTAAAAATCTGAGCAGGATAAAATAATGCAAGTCAATAAAAAATAAAAAATAATAATAATAATAAAAATAAAAAACAATGCAAATAAGGCCAATACTTCTGGTATTTTAATGATCAAACAGAAATAAATAATAAATTATAGATTTAACAACAATAATAATGATAAAATGTAATGTTTTGGAGAACAAGATTTTTTTTTAATTAAATAATTATGTACAGAGTTTAATAGTAACAGTTGTTAACATTTAGTGTTTACAAATCTGAACAAAATTTGGTAATGTAAGAACAATATAACAACATGCTTAAGAAATATTATATGTAAAAAATTCTTACAGATGAGATACAAAGTATTCACAATTTCAAAAGATTAAAAGTAGAGCTTTCCATCATCTAAATAATCAGTTTTGAAAATGTTTTGAAAGAATGGGGAAAAAACAAAAAAAAAAAAAAACATTTCCATTGATAAATAAAAAATGATGCATATATAACAGTAAAAGTTAAGCAGACTTTTTTACATTTTACAATCGTGCATGGACCAACATGGCATTCTAAAGTAAAATAAACAAATAAAAAACAATATCCATAACAAACAAGAGTTATATTTTTATGATACAATAATTACAATATATACAATCAAACCAGGAATCATGAGTGCAGTCACTTTCCTTTTTCTGCTGCCCATCTCTTCCTTTCAGCCTCATAAAAGGAAGACTGACAGAACTCTCCCCAAGTCATCTCATGAGTCATCCCCTCTGTCTGATACAGGGAGAACACTCTGGCAGGACAATAGACGTATTTCCCTGCCACACCAGGGAACCCAGCATGTATGTGTGGACTCTGTGGGCCTTGTTTGAGTGGCTTGTGGCAGAACCTACAGAGGCGACCAGTGGGGTGCTGCTCCATGGCCTTTCTCTTTTTCCGCTCCTCCATTACCTGTCTTGCCTCTGCAGAACGCTGCTTTGCGGCCTGTAGCTCTCGGTTAAAAAAAGGTGTTTCAGCAAAGTCAGCAAACGGCATTCGAGGATTGGTGAGGCCTTCTGCTGCATACATCTGGTGTACCTTTGTAGAGCAGTAAAAGTACTTCACGTTCCCAGACTGATAAAAAAAATGAATGGAGGTGCCATCACCAAGGTAACGTGACTTTGGCTGGCCACAAGCAAGACAGTTCCGTGTCCTCTTTGTAACAGGCTGCTGTTGGTGTTGCTGCTGCTTCTCCACAATCTCTTTCACCATTTGCTCGATCTCACGCTTAGTTAGCGGGGACTCCTGAGGCTTATTTCTGGGTGGGTTCACTGGGGCAGGTGGGAGGGTTACCACTGGAACACTTGCAGTTTCACTCCCTTCTGTGAGGTGATGCCACAGCTGCTGGGTCTCCTGGAGTTTCTCTGAACTGGTGTTCAGGGATGAACTTGTGTTCGTCATCTTGGCCAGGTGTTTCACATAACGTGAGATATGCTGTTTTGTGGTGGGGTGTAAGAGGCTGTTGGGATCCTTGGAGGCAGCCTGCACAAGGGCAGCATACTCTGCATCCACCTGGCTGAGAAGGTCTTTCTGCCCATGGTACTTAGCCAGAAGGCCATCAATTGAATCCCTCATGGGCTGTGTCCACCGAAAATGGTCCAGGACAAAAAGTAGACCACCTGTCTTGATGGGACCTGTGCGAGCAGCTCGTGGAGAGGGAACGAAGGGCAGTGGTGGTGCCATCTCATCTAAAGGAGAGGAAAAAGGACAGAAAAGAATAAATCATTTTCACTTTTATATCTGAAATATCTGTAGTACTCATATAAATAAGGAATAATTAAGGGATAAAGATGTGTGCTGAATTACCTTTTACTTTGGTAGGCTGTGCAGGCTGGATCATTGTTTGTGAGCCAAGAGAAGCCACACCAAAGATGTCATCCTGGAGCATAGGGTAATTCATTTGGGTTACAATCAGTGATTACATAGTTACACTACCAGTCAAAAGTTTTTGGACGGTAAGATTTTTTAATGTTTTTAAAGAAGTATCTTCTGCTCACCAAGGCTTCATTTATTTGATCCAAAATACAGCAAAACAGTAATATTGTGAAATATTTTTATAATTTAAAATAACAGTTTTCTATTTGAATATATTTTGAAATGCAATTTACTTCTGTTTTGGCAAAGCTGAATTTTCAGCATCATTACTCCAGTCTTCAGTGTCACATGATCCTTCAGAAATCATTCTAATATGATGATTTGCTGCTCAAGAAAAAATTTATAATATTATTAATGTTGAAAACAGTTGTGTACAATTTTTTTCTTTTTCAGGATTATTTGATGAATAGAAAGTTATGATTAGAATGATTTCTGAAGGATCATGTGACACTGAAGACTGGAGTAATGATGTTGAAAATTCAGCTTTGCCATCACAGGAATAAATTGCATTTCAAAATATATTCAAACAGACAACAACCTTTAAATTGTAAAAATATTTCACAATATTACTGTTTTTGCTGTATTTGGATCAAATAAATTAAGCTGATCAGTAGTGTATATTTTGTGTTTTAGTGAGTGAGCATATTCGTAAGTACAAGTCAAGTTTACCTGAGCAAAGTGTTCCTCCCTCACCTCCTCAGGTGGGTCATCAGGTGGGAATCTCTCACTGAAAGCAGACGGCTCTGAGGACTGATGCTCTCCCTCCCCTGCAACAGGTACCTTCTGGGACTTGTGCTTGTCCCAGTCCAGGGGGACAGGACGACAACCAGGCTCCACATATTGCAGTCCAAACCTTTCTCTGGTGTCTGTCTGTGAGACAAGTAATGCAAGGTACTTGGCCTGGCCTGTCACCACGTCTGAGAGCTTGTTCAGTTCCATGATCAGCACAGGATCAAAAACTGCAGGCAGCTTCACTCCAGGCTGTTTCAGGTCAACAAGGCGCTGAAAATTCCAGCGAGCCACTCCAATCATGCCCTGCGCCTGGAAAAGTTCTGTGGATACCTGAGTGCCTGTGACCCATCTCGCCTGATGGAAATGGAACCCCTCCTGCTGAGAGGTGCCTCTCACAGGGATCCAAACGGGTACAGCTGCCGCCTCCCCCTTCACGTGGTTCAGCTGGACTGTTCCACCATGCCTATAGAGGATCCCCTCCGCAACCTCTGGGTCACTCAGGCAGCCTCTGAGAATGTGTACTCGCTGAATCCTCCACACCTTCAACATTGATGGTTTGAACAGTGGCACACCATCAGGATCGCATTCTGAAAAGAATCTTTGGAGAACGCTTTCCACTCTCTCCAGCAGCTCTTTGGGGTGTGGGACCCTGGTGCGGCAGTGCTCCCTGATGTGCTGCTTTGTTGGATTTGCAGGCACTATCCCACAGAAGACATAAGCCTGTTTCAGTCTCTGTAGGTCCGTCTGGTCCACAACACTAAAAGCTGCTGACAGAAACTTGCAGAAAGCACTGTGCAGTGGATGGTGCTCTGACACACACTCTCTGGAGAACCGCCGCATGCAGTGAAACAAGTCCAGCTTGATGTTGATATTGCTGTTGTATTCTTTGCGGGAGGCACATGTGTTGATGAGATGTCCAGAGGTTGCCGAAGCCACTATAGCCTCAGTGGTCTTCCAAGAATCCCAGAAGAGGTGCTCCTGGGGCTCGGGGTTTGGGATCCTGAAGGCAGCACAGCAATCTCTGTTCCACACACAAAGTATATTTAAAATATTAAACATTCAAATACATAGGATACATGTATTTGCCATACTGTATTTTGTTTACTTTACAAATATATTATAGGTGGGAAGGAAATTGTGATGGATGGTTCTTACCTGTCAACCCACTGGTAGTTGGCTTTTGGCAGTCCTGCAAAAATGTAACGACGGGACAGCCCCTCATACATTGGCTGCAGGGATTTATCACTTTCAGACTGCAGCATCACCCAGGACAAGACCATCCAGTTTTCATTCATCACAGCGTATGACGACATAGTACCTGATGCAAGCACAACCTTACGGGCCACTTTGCGGGTATGGTCAGCCCTTAAGGCTTGTCCAAACGTGCCTTGGAGGAGCAGATTGAGTGTGCTCTCCTGCCTATGGTACTCCTGAATGAGGCAGTCAACCAAGTAGTGGGCTGAGACTGTTACTCCGCACCAGCCGACCACATCACCATATTCACCGAATGGAGCAGGAGTATTTGTTGCTCTTAGTGCCCCTGTGATGGTCTGCTGACCATAAAGTCCACTATCCCCATCCAGCACATTCTTAACAGTGGACAGGTAAGCCAGGTGTGCACGCTCATACCTGAGGTGGAGAGCTTCATTCAGCTGATTGGCCATGTCATTGGGAGATTTTCCTGTGCGCCGCAGCTCATCCATCACAGTCTTACATATGGCCTTCTTGTGTGTCAGAAAAGCTGGCAAAATGTTGCAGAACCGACTTGGCAGCATGTCCATCCATTGGGGTTTGTCTGCAAACCAGTATTTTTTACAGACTTTACAGCTGAGCCGAGAGGCCAGTATGTAGTACTGGCTGCTTGTACCAATAATGACACGGGGACGCCCAACTCCTGATGAGACAACGTGAGGATTCGGACAGCCGTACAGACATGGCAGAGTGTAGTTGTTGCGGACTCTTTCCATAATGGCATGCTCTGGCTTCCATATGAAGAATGGATGAAGCTGAAAGTATTTCGGTGATGGCAGGTCATAGACAGCATCAATAAGCTCAGGCTGAGGTGGGTAACGCCACAAGGAAATCATGTTCATTGGATGTCTCACCGGTTTAGAGCCTGGCCACAGTCCCAAGGCTTCCATTTCTGTTTTCATCCAGATTCTCTGTTGTTGAGAGCAGTGCCATCGGCTCACATCCTGCTCATAGCTTGGCAGTGGTGGAACAGCAGGCTTCTCCTCCAACTGAGATGAGGGGTACCCAGTAGAGGTTGCAGAGAGTCCTGAGAAAGACTGGCCAGCAGCTGCAGGGGGTCCTGAGGGAGGAGTAGAGGCTGCAGACTGTGCAGAGGTCACTGGGATGAGGGCTGTAGGATGACATGGGTGACAGTCATACATGAGCATTACGTTTGTTAAATATGCTAAATCTGTTTTAAATTTGATTAAGTAAAATGCTACATTAAGTCCTTACACTGATAGAACACAGTTTCCTGAACTGGTCTCAAAGGCGATGTGGTCTTGCTTGTAGATAATTCAAGCAACTCGGGAGGTACTGGCAAAGGAACCCTCACTGGAGTGAAGGGAATTGGTGAAAAACAACAACACTGATCAGAAACAGGCATATCCTTACAGTAGAGTCGGCATATGTACATGTCCATATACCAACCTGGCCGTGGAGATGCAATGGCACTATATTCATCAGGCCGGTCTGGTTTTGAGAGTGTTGCTGGTGGTTTATGCCTCCCTAACACAGAAAAATGTAATGTCATTCTAATACCCTGTAGTACTGTCCCTAAGTAAATGTGTTAATAAGTAGTAATGTAAATGCATGCAAACACATGTCAAGACTCTTTATAATATTAGGGGTGTGGTATGCTAACAATGGTATAATGAGAGTATGTCTTTTCAGCACCCCTGTGAAGTTCACTTCAATTTTACTTCAGCTGCGTGCTTAATCAATAATAAAATCATATTAAAATAATCATATTAAATAATTAAAATAATCATAATATATATCATAAAATAATCATAATAAAAATTATGGGAGAATGGGAGACTGCATGTGATGATGTTACAAACTTTACAGTACCTGTCAAAAGTTTGGAAACATTTCTAATTTGCTAATGTTTTTGAATGAAGTCTCGTATGCTCACCAAAGCTGCATTGTGGGATATTAAGGGCCTCGGTCTGTGTGGAGGTTGTTGGTGCAGGTGCTGTAGGTACAGGGCCTTTACCCTGTGAAGAAGTCCTACACACAGGAGCTGGTGGAATGGGAGAATGGGAGACTGATGGTGGAGGCTGAGGCAGAACTGCATTGAACAAAGAAAAGGACACGTATTAAAATATATATTTTATATATATATATATATATATATATATATATATATATATATATATATAAAACATTGAATGTGCATGTTTTCACTGTCTTGTCTATTTTGTTTAAAATAAAATGGTCAAAACTGGTAAAACAGTCACTACAATCATAATTTATTTAAAGATTCTAGTTTGAAAATTCTAACAATGTTCAGATTTAACTGTTATAATATAAGTAGAATTTTTACTTAAAGACAACAAATTCAATTAAATAGCATGCATGCATACAATTCATGAAGTGCACTCACCCTCGTCACTGGTATGTTTATCCCTTAAAAGTAGTTAGTAGAACAAAAGAATGTGTTTTAGAACAGGCAAGAACACTGCCAAAACAACAAACAAAATCATTCAAAATCAGAAATGGAGGATAAATCTGTCTATAACAGAATAATCCCCCAAAACTGATGTGGAAAATAACCTCTTTTAGACAAGACTGTGGATCCAGGGGCTGCAGACGATCCTAAAAAATTAAGCATTAAAATATGAATAGTTTCATTGAAGTATGTGCAACTTAATTTCATAAAGAACAAGACATGGCTACATATAAAAAACATGACACTGTAAATGATTGTTGGTTCACTTACTCGGCTGTGTGAGATATTTTGTTGGAGAAAGACTCAACATCATCTTCTCCAGTTCCTCATCCTCCTCCATTACTATGAAATAAAACAAATGCACCAGAAGACTTTAATGCATCAGGAGACTTTTAATCAAGTATGCATGAATTTTATTAACTCACCTGGATGATCAGAGGCAGTACTTGAAGGAACCAGAGGCCTTGCAGTGGAAGATGATGGTGAGGGCAACAGAGGAGGGTTTTTGGCCAGTTGGTTTTGCTGCTGCTTTAAAAGATACTGCTGCAACAGATACATTTTACTACCTGGAACACATTTCTGCCTCATTATAAAGGAAGCATATCCATCAGCCCTGGTATCCCAAATTTTTCTCCAAGTATCTTGTGCTCTTGTTCCAAATCCAACAATATTGTCATGCTCTGACAAGACTGGCACTGGATCTGGCCTTTGAGACAGATACTGTTTAAGATCCTCAATTTCCTTGAAGCTTCTTGAGTATTCAAGAAAGGAAATGAGGCTATCCTTGCAAGGACCTTCTGGGTTGAACTGCCCAGCCCGTTCTTCCTCCTCAACCTTACTGGACAGGTACAAAGCGTAGCCAACATCATTCTCCAATAACCACCTGAAGGACTTGCCCTTGTACTTGCCAAACTGAAGAACATATTCTCCTAACACCTCTTGCTTGTCAGAGACATCCCCTCCTCTGTGTAAAACAACAGAACGGGCATTGGTCTTGACCAGATCTTCTCTTTGAGGTGCTGACTTGTCCTGCAAAGAAGGGTTATCTTTAATTATTTTTGCCTCTTCAGATGGGTCCTGTCGTAAATGGCCTGAAGGGCCTTTCCTGAAGGACAGGGTGACTCTCCCGGGAAAAAAGACAGTCTTCTTCATGCTGATGACCTGAAATCATGACCACATTAAAATACTTAATGAAATAACATAATTAGCATATAGTATATTACAATTAAAACATTAGTATTATGTTTTTTATTTTTTATATTTTCTTTTTACATAACCATCACAAAACATAAAAACAGTCGTAGATCATCAGGTAACCACACACAGTATTGAGAATCAATGTTTCACAAACTTATGAATGGGGTTATTTTAATAAATTCAGCTATTGTTTTGTCTTGTGAACTAAATGCAAACATCTTTTATGTAAAATATCTTATCAGTACTAAACAAAAAATAACATGCATTTTTTATTATCCCTCTTATTTTATTAAAATAATTCTCATTTTCACAGATTCTGCAAGGGGTTCACATACTTTTTCATGCCACTGTATATATATATATACACACACACACACACACACACACACACACATTTTCAGCATCATTACTTCAGTCTTCAGTGTCACATGATCCTTCAGAAATCAATCTAATATGATGATTTGATGCTCAAGACACATTTATGATTATTATCAATGTTGAAAACAGTTATTTACCTTTTTATTTCATGATGCTATGATGAATAGAAAGTTCAAAAGAACAGCATTTGTCTGAAATCTAAATCTTTTGTAACATTAAACACTACCGTTCAAAAGTTTGGGGTCAGTAAGAATTTTAATTTTATTTTTGGGGGATAGAAATAAAATTAATCAATACTTTTATTCATCAAGGATGAGTTAAACTGATCAAAAGTTACAGTGAAGACAATTACAATGTTAGAAAATATTCTATTTTAAATAAATGCTGTTGTTTTGAACTTTTTTAAAAATTTGTACACAACTGTTTTCAACATTGATAATAATAATGAATGTTTCTTGAGCATCAAATCATCATATTTGATTTCTGAAGGATCATGTGACACTGAAGACTGAAGTAATGATGCTGAAAATTCAGCTTTGATCACAGGAATAAATTACACTTTACTGTATATTGACATAGAAAACAGCTGTTTTAAATTGGAATAATATTTCACAATATTACTGTTTTTGTTTGTATTTTTAATCAAATAAATGCAGGCTTGGTGAGCAGAAGATACTTCTTTTAAAACATTAAAAAAATCTTACTAACCCCAAACTTTTGAACGGTAGTGTATATATATATATATATATATATATATATATATATATATATATATATACACATATACATGCATACATATATATATATATATATATATATTTTTATTTTTTATTTTTTTACATAACGTACACAAAACATTTTATAAAAGTTAAATGAACAAGCTTTTAGTGATACCTAAAGATACTCCAATAAATTGTATTGCATTATCTATCAAGTTTGGCTTACTGTAATTTATCAATTTAATTTTGCTAACCGAATCATAGGCTAGGCTACTTGTTTTTATTTACATTAAACTTCACAAACCATTTAAAACAATAAACACAACGATTATATGATGATGATGATGATGATGATGATGATAACAACAAACAACAAATTATTTCCTAAAAATAGTAAAGAATGCATCTTACCTTTTAGGTTTGTAAGCTTATTGCACTGATCTCTGAGGTAAAACAGACGTGACGTAAAAGCGTAAAACCTGAAGTAAAATGTTAAGACTTCTTGAGAAAAACAATAGGACAGACACGTAGTGATTTAGTTAAATAAAGTCGCGTAATTTCTGTAAGTAGGTGTTGTGCAGAATAACACAATACGAACCTTTTTGTAATTAATATGTAAATCGCGCGTCTCCTATCTTCCGCTGCAGCGAATGACTGGCAGATGACACCTCGCTATTTAAATGTCCCGCCACGGAAAAGGCGAAACAGCGCCAAGAAATCTACCTGTGGGCAAAAATATATTGCATCCGTAGTGTTAAGCACTACCATAGAGAATGAATGGGAAAAGTTAAGGGAAGTTAAGCTCAACTATTTTCGTCTCCCGCGCGAAAGGTCCCCGGTTCGAAACCGGGCGGAAACATCGAATATGTTTTTCTGCTCCTATTTCTCACTTAACCGGAAAACTCGAAAATAAGAGTCAAGCAATGTGGACACGCAAGAATAATTACCAAAACAGTTTTGTATGTCATATAATAGTAGAAATGGATGTACATTAATTGTTTTCTGATTATTTTCACTGCACTCAAGAAGATTTTATAGTCTTTACATAACAGAAACTTGTTAGTGTATTATTATTATTATTTTTTATTATTATTATTAATATTATGTGTTTTTATATTGTATAATAATGTTTTTTATTATATTATTATTATTATTAAAAACGGGCTTCGAAATTAATGTTTAAGGTATGACTGCGAGTAATTTATGTTGTAAAATAAACCATTTTAACCACTTTACTTTATTTTAAATCTAAAAAAACAATGTCACTGCATTCGCACTACAACTCCCACAACGCATTGCGCCGCCTCTCCGGCATGAATATGCATGAATTGTTTTATGATTATTTTGACCGCAGTCAACGAAAGAAGATTTTATACAGTCTTTACATAATAGAAATTTGTTAGTATATTATTATTATTATTATTATTATTATGTGTATTTATTTTGTATAATAATGTTTTATTATAATATTATTATTATTATTTTAAAAAACAGGCTTCAAAATGAATGTTTAAGGTATGATTGCGAGTAATTTATATTGTAAAATAAATCATTTTAACCACTTTATGTTATTTTATTTTAAATAAAAAAAAAAAACGACGTCACTGCATTCGCACTACAATTCCCACAACGCATTGCACCGCCTCTCCGGCATGAATATGCATTAATTGTTTTATGATTATTTTGACCGCAGTCAATGAAAGAAGATTTTATACAGTCTTTACATAATAGGAACTTGTTAGTATCTTATTATCATGTGTTTTTATATTTTTTATTATATTATTATTATTTAAAAAAAACGGGCTTCAAAATGAATGTTTAAGGTATGATTGCGAGTAATTTATGTTGTAAAATAAATCATTTTATCCACTTTACTTTATTTTAAAACTAAAAAAATACGACGTCACTGCATTCGCACTACAACTCCCACAACGCATTGCGCCGCCTCTCCGGCATGAATATGTACTTCCGGCGTGAGGCCGGTCCTTTTCCTGTGCTGTAAACTTGAGTAAAGCGGCTTTTCAGCCCGTCCAGCTCAATCTACAGCCATCGACCGGTACCGAGCGCAGAGATGACCGAGCAGATGACCGTGCGAGGGACCCTGAAGGGCCACAACGGCTGGGTGACCCAGATCGCCACGACTCCGCAGTTTCCAGACATGATTCTGTCCGCGTCCCGAGGTGACAGTCAGACTCTGTTTACTGCTCAGCTACAGCAAGTGCTGTGATGGTACTATGGTACTGTCTAACAGTGTTTGAACAGCTGCTAACTGGTTGTTTGTAATGACTAGGGAACTTAACCTGGGGAATTTTAGAAATATTCCAATTTGGAAGCTTGACCGGAATTTATGGGAATTAAGTGGAAATTTTGGGAAATGTGTATATATATATTCAAGGTATCATATAAAAACAAATATAAACATTTTGTTGAAATAACAGTTTAGTTTTTGCATTCAATTTTAATTTAGTAAATATTTAAAATATATTTTATTGTAGCAGTTATGTGTTATTCATTTCAGTGTCACATGATCATTCTAATATGCTGAATTGATACTCAGTTATTATCACAGGAGACAGTTGTGCTGCTGAATATTTTTTGGAACCTGTGATACTATTTTCAAGATTCACTGATTAATAAAAAGTTAAAAAGAACAGAATTTATTCAAAATAGAAATATTTTCTAACAATATCACTTTATATCATATTCTTGCTGAATAAAAGTATTCATAACTTAAAAAAAAAAGAGAAAAAAATTACTGATCCCAAAATTTTGAATGATAATGTATATTGTTAGAAATTATTTCTATTTTAAATAAATGCTTTCACTTTTTATTCATCAGAGAATCCTGAAAAAAGTAGCACGTTTAACAAAAATTAAACCGCACAACTGTTTCCAACATTGATAATTGAGTATCAAATCATCATTTTAGAATGATTTCTGAAGGATCATGTGACACTGAAGACTGGAGTAATGATGCTGAAAATTCAGCTTTGCATTCACAGGAATAAATTATATTTTGATGTATATCAAAAAAGAAAACCAAATTTTTTTTAAATTGTAATAATATTTCACAATATTACTGCTCTTTTCTGTATTTTTGATCAAATGAGCATGTAATAGGCTAACCTGCAATTTTGCAAATTCCCATTAATTCCAATATATTCTTGTTAATTCTCATATATTCCCGTGAATTCCCATGGAAGGTTTCCAGCTTTGAAAATTCCCAGAATTTTGCAACCCTAATGACACTAATATCTTCCTGTTTGTTTCCTGCTCTTGTTTCTCTAGATAAGACCGTCATCATGTGGAAACTCACCCGTGATGAGACCAACTACGGGATTCCTCAGCGAGCCCTGCGCGGACACTCGCACTTCGTGAGCGATGTGGTCATCTCATCAGATGGTCAGTTTGCGTTGTCCGGCTCGTGGGACGGCACTCTGCGTCTGTGGGACCTCACCACGTGAGTACAAGGGTGTCTTAACTCCAAATACTCTATAGGGCTGAACTAGTTAACCCTGGGTCACTCTAAACCCTGTGTTATCTTGCTTCAAGTGTCACACTACTTCTATTTAAAGGGTTAGTTCACTAGAAATTAAAATTATCCCATGATTTACTCATCCTAGGTGTCCATCATCTTTCAGATGAACACAATTGGAGTTATATCATTAGTCCTCTGAGGTTTATAATGGGAGTGAATGGGGGCCGAGATTTTGAAGCCCAAAAAAGCACATCCATCCATCATAAAAGTAATCCATACGACTCCAGGGGGTTAAAGGATTAGTTCACTTTCAAATAAAATTTTCCTGATAATTTACTCACCCCCATGTCATCCAAGATGTCTTTCTTTCGTCAGTCGAAAAGAAATGATGTTTTTTGATGAAAACATTCCAGGATTTTTCTCCATATAGTGGACTTCAATGGACTCCAAACGGTTGAAGGTCAAAATTACAGTTTCAGTGCAGCTTCAAAGGGCTTTAAACGATACCAGATGAGGAATAACGGTCTTATCTAGCGAAACGATCGGACATTTTTGAAAAAAATGTAAATGTATATGCTTTATATAAACAAATCATCGCCTTCAAGTGCTTTATGATGGATGTATACGCTTTTTTTGGGCTTCAAAATCTCGGCCACCATTCACTCCCATTATAAACCTCTGAGGACTAAGGATATAACTCCGATTGTGTTCATCTGAAAGAAGATAGTCATATCCACCTAGGATGAGGCCCTCGGCCCCCATTCACTATAATTATAAAGTTTGGAAAAGCCAGGATGTTTTTAAATATAGCTCCGACTGTGTTCTTCTGAAAGAAGATAGTCATATACACCTAAGATGACTTGAGGGTGAGTAAATCTTTTGGTGAACTAACCCTTTAACATCCAAACTTCCTAAAACCTGGTTGTAACTTTCTAACACCACATCGTTTCACAACTTTGTCAATGCAATACGGGGTTAACACTACAAAAGCGGCTTTAATCCTGCTCCGGGTAAAAAGCTATGCTGAATTACAAGTGTGAAATGTTCCTTTACCCAGGGTGCAGTGTGAATAGCCCTCAGGTTTGTGACCTCCTGCTCTTCAAATGTTCTTTTCAGTGGAACCACAACCCGTCGTTTCGTGGGTCACACCAAAGACGTGCTGAGCGTGGCCTTCTCCGCTGATAACCGGCAGATCGTGTCTGGCTCTCGGGACAAGACCATCAAGCTGTGGAACACCCTGGGCGTCTGCAAGTACACCATTCAGGTGAGATTGGGTTTGTCAGTGTGGTCATCATAGTTAACTTGATGCAAATGAAAAATTAGGCTGTTTTAGCAGTGATATTTTGGCCTGATCAAAGTGGCTTAACCCTATAAAGTCTGCTGCATCATATTTGAGATGCACATTTCTTTTTTATGCGCGAGGCTTTTTGATTATCAACTTAAACACAAATTTTGCTATATTTTTTGGTATATTTCAAGATGAACACTGAAGGAGCTTGGGTTTACTTCATTATCCATACATCATCTAATATAAAAATCAAATGTGAGGCTCAAATAGATAATGGGGTTTCTGAGGAAGGTTTATTTGTTCATCTCTCAATCATCATTGTATTGCATTGTTTTAAAACTTCAGAGCTTTGATCATAAAACTAAGCATTGAATATAATCTTACTAAGACATTATTGGCATATATAGAGTGATGAATGATATTTATATTGCATCAGAATTTCATCTTACTATTCGTCCATATAAAAACATCTGCACCAAATTGCATATTTTACTCAGTTTGGGCCTTATTCTCACTGTATCGGATGATATGAGCCTGAAGAATCAAATATGATGCTTAGAAAAAAACACATTTTCTTAGATTTTGTCTAAAGTTTTAATAAATTGCTTCATTTAAAAAAAAAAAATTTTTTATTTCATATGTCAGGCTTTACAAGCTGATGTCTGATCTTCTAGCTTGATCGATCCACACTGACATGTTTGTGTTGTTCCTCAGGACGAGAGTCACACTGAGTGGGTTTCCTGCGTCCGTTTCTCCCCGAACAGCAGTAACCCCATCATCGTCTCCTGCGGCTGGGACAAGATGGTCAAGGTGAGAACTAAGTCAAGTCAGTTTGATTTCTATAGAGGTTTTCACAATGCACATTGTTTTGAAACGGCTTTACAGAAGATACGGCTGTAAGGTTTTCATTTAGCCGGTTCAAATAGAAGAACGACTTCAAATAGTGTGCATTTTAGAGGATAAGACCCTGTTGCTTTCATGTACTTCATGTGTCACTCAACATTTTGTGAGATTGGAAAATCCTTGTGTAGCACGTAACATTAAACAGATCATCTGTCGGACATGCGTCAACAGAGAGAATACTGAACAAAATGCATAAACTTTTGAATCAATATATTTTTGTATGAAGCCCCTAAAGGACCAAAAATATATTTCTATGCTTTTGCATTCGCTTGCATAGGTTGTGCGTTCATTTGCAGATATTTGAATTCTTTGCGAGCGGATCCAAAGGTTTTGCAGGCAAACGAAACATTTCCCTGGGGAAGAATGCAAAAGCATGGAGATATAATTTTTCCTCTTATCACCATGTCCCTTTAAGGGCTCCATAAGTGTGTCTGGTCTTTTCACTCAGAGTATTTTGTTTCTTTCAGGTGTGGAATCTGGCCAACTGCAAGCTGAAGACCAATCACATCGGACACACCGGATTCCTGAACACCGTCACCGTGTCCCCTGATGGCTCCCTCTGTGCATCTGGAGGAAAGGTCAGTTTCACCGTGTATGGTCCTGTTTTAGGGTCCAAATCTGAACCTAGGACCTGTCAATCTTCAAATCGTACAGACAAGGGGTTTTCAGACTGGGGTCCAGTGACCCCCAGGGGACCGCAAGGGAGTTTAGAGAAAAATGGTGTAAAAATACATTAATAAAAGGGTTGAAATTAATTAATAGATAATATTAATTACAGATAATATTTTGCATGCTTATAAAATAGATTTTTTTAGTGTAATTTGGGTCTTTTATACATATAAAAATAAATGCCTGAAAAAATTTAAAATAAATAAATTGATTAAAATAAAATGTATTTAAATTAATAAAAATTGAATAATGATGCATAACAAACTAAAAATCATCCAGATAATATTTTACACACATAATATTGATATAATATTTGTATTTATATATTTATTTAATTTTTTACAACATAAATAGCTGCCTTTTAAATTTCAGAATTGGGGTCCCTTGCTCATCATTTTCAGTCATGGTGATAAATGGGGAAAAAAAACACCATTTAAACTTAACCTTTAAGGCTAATGATTGATATTTACTTTATGCATTATTAATGCAGTTCTGTGCCCTCATTATGCTGGATGACTTTATAAATGATCAGGAGGTTTGACATTCCCTGTGTCTCTGTCTTCAGGATGGACAAGCCATGCTTTGGGATCTAAACGAAGGCAAGCATCTTTACACGCTGGACGGCGGTGACACGATCAATGCTCTCTGCTTCAGTCCCAACAGATACTGGCTGTGTGCCGCCACAGGGCCGAGCATCAAGATCTGGGTACGATGAGCTTTCTGTCCTAACTGTGTGATTTATGAGTGTATTTTCACATCAAAACATTTTCTTTGCAGTATGGTGTAGTTTCACTCTTTTTACCTGATTATATCATTGCTCTGTTTCAACAATACATGCAGTTTGTGACCTTAGTGTTGCTGGACATGGCAGTCTGTCGGTATTTGCCATTTTTATATTGGCATCATTCATTGAAACACTTCTGATCTGGTAATGTCAATTCATCAGGATTGAAAATCATTGCAATACATGTTAATACATTTAAAATGGACAAAGATGGCATTTGTAAATGGTAAGTTCAATTAATTTTGGTGAATGATTCACAAAAATGAATTGTTCAATTTTTAACTGATTCAGAATCAGCTAAAAATTGAACAATTCATTTGTGTCTGCACTTAAGTGTTGATTTTGGCTGGTGGTTTCAATTCATCGTTACATTTAAACTGGACAAAAATGGCATTAAAGTTGGCAAGTTCAGTTCATTTTGGTGAATCGGTTAAAATCATCCATTTCATATATTAACTCTGATTTAATGGTTAATTTGCATCCCCACTTGAGTGCTGATTTTGGCATGTGATTTCAATTAATCAACATTTGAAAGTCATTTCAAATGCATGTTATATTTAAAATGGATAAAAATGGAATTATAGTTTTCAAGTTCAGTTTATTTTGGTGAATCAAATGGTCCATTTAAAAACGTACTCTGGTTTAATGATTCGTGTCTCCATTTAAAAGTGTTTATTTTGGCTTGTGATTTCAATTCATCAGCATTGAAAATCATTGCAATACATGTTCAATTTAAAATGGGCATACAGTTTATTTTGGTGAATTGGTTAAAATGGTTCATTTAAAAAAAATTGACTCTGATTTAATGATTCATTTGTGTCTCCACTGAAAATCAACATTCAAAATCATTGCAATGTGTTACATTTTAAAATGGAATTGACAAGTTCAATTCATTTTGGTTAATCGGTTCAAACTGTCCTTTCCAAAAAGTGACTCTGGTTTAAAGATTCATTTGTCACCACTGAAAAATGTTTCAATTATATATTAAAATGCTTTTATTTTCATTAAAATTATTAAATATCACACACTAATAATAATTTAGTAAAAAGCTGTGCAGAAACATTTTGAAATAGATTTTTACTTGCAATAAACATTTTGAATCTACTTTTACATTTCATTTGGTGTTCGTTTGCACTCTTCTCTCACATTACTGTTACGTCTCTCTCTCTCTACAGGATCTGGAGGGAAAGATCATTGTTGATGAGCTCAGACAGGAAGTCATCACCACCAACAGCAAGGCTGAGCCGCCCCAGTGCACGTCTCTGGCCTGGTCTGCTGATGGACAGGTACGAGTCATTGTGTGTGAGACGAGGTTATTTTGCAGAGCATCAGTTTGGATGCTGGATCTCTGGGTGTCATTGTGTCTGAATGCAATGGATAATCTTTAATAGAAACCAGTGGACAAACAACAAGGTTATATTAATTACACTATTTTTTTTCTCAGACTCTCTTTGCTGGATACACAGACAACCTGATCAGAGTTTGGCAGGTGACCGTCGGGACCCGATAAAGATGTAGATTCCAAGAACAGAATGCAACACGTGGAAAAATGGAATAAAAATCAATAAATGATTTCTTTTGTGTTAATAGTGTCTTTTTGTTGTATTAAATCAGTGCACTTTAGCTGCGCTCTTTGGTTTATTAGTCTTGAGTAAAAAACGGCATTGATTTAATGCCATATTGATCTGCAGACAAGGCTTAGCCCAAGTCAGGATTAGGCCTTAGTTCAATTAGGATATTTAAGTAGGTTTTATAGGTTCACTAGAAAAAAAATTACTAGTGTGCATCTTGAGACCTAAACAATGGCACTGATGTATTTTAAGATCTGTCAGTACAAGATGCTTTCAGTTTAAACATCTCAAACATGCATTTTAGTCTGGGACTAGCTTAAAGGGTTAGTTCACCCAAAAATGAAAATTATGTCATTAATTACTCCCCCCTCATGTCGTTCCACACCTGTATGACCTTTGTTCATCTTCAGAACACAAATTAAGATATTTTTGATGAAATCCGATGGCTCAGTGAGGCCTCCATAGCCAGCAATGACATTTCCTCAAGATCCATTAATGTACTAAAAGCATATTTAAATCAGTTCATGTGAGTACAGTTGTTAAATATTAATATTATGAAGCGACGAGAATATTTTTGGTGCGCCCAAAAAACAAAATGACAACTTATAAAGTGATGGCCGATTTCAAAACACTGCTTCAGGAAGCTTTGGAGCGTTATGAATGCGCGTATCGAATCGAGTCGCGTGTCAAACCACCAAACTGCTGAAATCACGTGACTTTGGCGCTCCGAACAGCTGATTCGATATGCTGATTCATAACGCTCCGTTGCTTCCTGAAGCAGTGTTTTGAAATTGGCCATCACTAAAGTCTTTATTTTGTTTTTTTGGCGCACCAAAAATATTCTCGTCACGTTATAATATTAATATTGAACCACTGTACTCACATGAACTGATTTAAATATGTTTATAGTACATTAATGGATCTTGAGAGAGGAAATGTCATTGCTGGCTATGCAGGCCTTACTGAGCCATCGGATTTCAATTAAAATATCTTAATTTGTGTTCTGAAGATGAACGAAGGTCTTACGGGTGTGGAACGGCATCTATTGAGAAACCGGGGGAAAGTACAACAGAGGTTGATTAGATGGAAAGAAAAGGCTGGATTCTTTGAATCCTTCAGCAACTAATAAGTATGTTTATGCATGAATGAGCAAAGCTTTGACAAATATTTGCTATATGATTTGTTTTTAACATAGTATCACACCATGCCAAACTTTAACCTTTTAATATTACAATTTGTGGTCCAGGACGCTCTCTTTCACCCTCTATTTTCACTTGGAAAGCTGAAATACAGCTTTTAAGCAATATGTTTAAAGTCTAATCAATTTAAAGTACCTGTATAAATACTTAATGCTACAGTCAAACTGTGACAAAAGAAATGCATTTATATTGTGCAAAGGATGTGTTTGTATGTTAATGTGCCCTTAAGGCCAATTGAAATGTCCAAAGTTAAGTAATGAGTGGCTTTTGTCTCTGCAAGCCATTCAAAATGGTGCAAAACTAGCTTTATTGTCATTGGAAAATGCACATAAGTATAGAGATTATACAAAGAAATCAGTGATAGTAATGGTGGCCATAAAGCAGAAGTACACAAATATATTTAAACGTGGGAATATCAGGGGGGTCAATATATAATTGTGGGAGATTTTGAGTTTGAATAATTCTGGGAAAAAATATATTTATTTACAAAATATTATTATCTTCCCTGATAAATTATCCCTGAAATATTTTGTTTTTAGTAATTGCCAAGCTCAGGCATAATTGATTTCAGATATTTAGTTTTAAAAACAAGAAGTTTACTCATTATTTGGTCAACTATGTTACGGACAAAACCTATAAGTTTTAACTTTATGTAAATGGCAGACATTTAAAAAAATCATTACTCTTGGAAGAATATGTGTCTATTTACCTACCTTTTCAATTAAAATACCCAATTAATTAAGAAAATACACATTTTGTTCAATTGAAACCCCAAATTTCAAGTACTGAAGTAACCAGTCTGTATATTTTGTTTCCAAACTGCTTGATTCATGATAATTTTCTTGATTAAATTATGCTGAGGTATATATTTGACAGCTACTCAGTTTCTAAATATTTACTTGGAGATTAGGGAACAATTTTAATACATATATTTTTTAAAAAAACATAATGGTAACTTAATTGACAGCCCAGTATCATAGTTGACAAAAGTAACATAGTTGACTGGACATGACAAAGTAGGATGATGTATTTAACAAACACAATCCTAAACTATATCAATTATTATATGTTAGCTAATCTTTTATTGCATTTAATCAAGACCTGTTGAATATTTCATGACATAAAGGAGAAATACAGACGCACATCAGTTTAAACTGTTTGTGTCAAAACTAAATTTCCTTCTCATTTAAACAGTCAGTGCCCCCAAAATGCTTAGTTCCTTTGGCATTGTGTAAGCACTGCAAGTCAAAATGTTTAGATGTTTTGTCACTATGGCAAATATCCCTCATGTCCACCTTTCAGTCTTAGTCCAGTCCTTCACTGACAATGGTTACTGTACAGTTTTTGTCTAGCTAACGGAATACAATTGTGTGTAAAACTGAAAAAGACAGGATTTTAGGGTAAGAGTAGCCTCCAAGGTTTGACATCATATATTGCACTCATACTGCCAAGGAAATTGTAACCATTATCATTAACACACATAAAGTAACTTCCATACATCAGAGTAAAAGGAAAATGTATACAGCATAATATACTGTAATATAAACACACAAACAAAAAATAATGAAAATTATATGCAGCCTATAGTGCTGTAAATAAAGCTGGAGTTTCACAACTAACAGTTCTTCACTGGTCGCTCGTTTCCTTCCAATGCCATTATTCTCTACAATAGCGTAAAAAGAAAACATCAAATCAGTCATACAGAAGAGTCATACACTACATTACAGACAATTACATAGGAATGTTCTATGTTCTCCACAACTTCATTATACTACTGGCCACTACTCCAGTGGTTCCAAACCTGGGGTACATGTAGCCCTATGCAGAGGTACTACAGGGGGTATTTGACAGAAAGGGAGGGGGAAAATCATCAATGACTAGACTTACTGAAATGTTACAGTAAAACCCAGAGTATTAGATTTACATGGGAGGCACTAATTGCAGCTCTTTGACCCTTTTTCTTATTGTATGTTATATTCTTCAAAATAAGGATTATAATGATAATTGCATCATACAGTAAGCTGCAGTTTTTAGGCAAAATGTTGAAGTCAGATAAGTCAAATACTTTCATACCTGGATTACCTGGATACACAAATGAGGTAAAGTGGGTACTGAAGCCAAACAAGTTTGGGAACAACTGCTTAATTGTAAAAAAGTTATAATGATGGACAACCAGTAACTGACTTACATGTTACATGTTAGTCAAGTTCTAGTTTCACCTGATTGTCAATTGCTGTAATAATTTATCAAATGTTCCAAGGATTCATATATGGTATTCATGGTATTATGTTCTTGACTAATTTTGACAATTGAACAAACTATTGTGCGTGTGATGACTTATACAATGAAATGACGCTGACACGTTTTGGAGCAAACAACCATTAGACTGAGAATCGACAATCAGTTTAGATCAACAAGATCTATTCACTTGGAAATTGTGCTAAATGTAGGCTACCTGTACTTAATCATTCCCAAAGATGTAGTGAGACATTGAGACATGTACTTAGACATTTGCAATTTGCAAAATGAATGAGAAATTCAATTCTGTTGTGAACAATTGCCAAGTGGTTTAGAGGTTTGTCCATGTAGTTTTGAGAATGTAATTTCTGTTTCAAGAAATGAGCCAAACCAATGGAGAAAAACTGTAAGATATGATTTGGCAATATCTTCCCACACATCTCTTTTTATTTCAACATGACATGCTGTCACGTGCTGTGGGGCAGGAATCAACCTGAGCACATCTTTTCTGCAGCAGATAATCGTGGCATTTGCCTGAAAACAAGTTTACTTTTATAATATTTATTGCAAAGTATTTTATAGTTACTGTACAATTAGAATATTAAATGAACTCCTGAAAACTATAAGAACATGTCATGAATGTCAACTATGTTACTCTTGGTCAACTAAGTTACCTTTGCAGAGTAACATAGGTGACTGGTAACCTAGTTGACATTTTTGCTGTTTTTAGGGATAAAATCAAAATGGTTGCCTAGCACCAGACACCACATGGCATTTTACAGAGAGGTTCTTCTAAATAGTATATGTACAACTGAGTTGAATTGAAATTCAAAGTTATTTATGAATTCATTGTAGTAACATTGTTGACATATGATAAGTACACATTTGCCCTAAGCACTACTTTAGGTGAAATAACTGAAAATGTGGAGGGAGAACATACCTTGGAGTCTTGCTAGTTTTCTTTTCAGGAGGAAATGACATCATGTGGAGCAGGTCATGTGATTTGGAAAACACACTCTTCCTTGAGGGGTGTATTTGCTATGGGTAACTTAGATGACAGCGACTTCTCGGACATATATTCAATTTGTCAATTTCTATTGGAAATGTGACATATTGCCCAAAAAGACACATTGTTCACAATTACTTCAACTTAATGTAAATAATATAATTAAAACTGTTTTTAAATAAGTTTTTTAAATGTTTTTTTAGGTAATGAGATTGTGGTTGTAATTCATTTCGGACGGTTATTTAGTTGACATTTTAGGGATATCTAGTAAATTTTTATAAATATATGATTATTTCCATAATAATTAACTATGAAATTTGTAAAGACAAGATCATGAAGAACACTGAAGACTTTTAAAATTTTATTTTAATAATCATGTTTGCGAGATAAATCTCATGGACATGAAAACTCCCTCAATTATATATTGACCCAGGGAATTGTAAACTGAGATTTTCCAGGACTGAACGATTCATGAAAACTGATTCATAAAAAATTCCTCTTTGTGAGTGCAGTCCTTCATCGACGACGGGCAAGAAATAATTTACATTAATTCGGGAAGCCTAACAAGTGTAAAAACAACAAAACACTATATATTATACACAGTGTTCACACGCTTATATCCATTGTGTTTGATTGCACAACACGCTAACCGTTTTAAGGTGCACGCGCTCTGGAACATCTCGTGCTAGCGCGTTTTTGAACAGCAGAAAAGAACTGCGCAGGAGGAAACCATAACGGGGTGGTGCTTCAACCGCCTCTGGCCAATCAAAGAACGCCATCATTGCCTAGTCACTCCCAGTCATCCAGTCACAGCTTGCTTTATTCAAACGAGCTCATCCGGTGCTATAAAAGTGGCCACGAGTTGGTACAGTACGCGAGAGTCCATCTTGGAAAGCGGCTTTTTCAGCGCCAATATTTTACAGTAAGCCGGTAAATTTAATTTCGCGTGTTTTCCGTGTTGCGCTAAACTGTGTTTGATGAGAATACGCATAAGAGCGTATTTGAGCATGTTTTATGCGTTTAGCGTGCTTAAAAACGAATCTATCGCGATCGTGTTGCTAGTTTAGCTTTGCATGCTGCTTTAGCTTTCCGTGATCGGCATGAATGAATCTTTTGTTTGTTTGTTTTCAAAGGACATATGCGGTTTTATGCGGTTGTAATACGTTTTTGCGCCTGATTTTATTCGTTTACTTGTCTATTTATCAAGCTAAAGACTGAAATCGAGCTTTTTGCGTTGAATCTAATGGCGTAACCATGCTGCTTACTCTATTATTCTAGCTCTTATTTCACAATGTGAGCTAAACTTTAATAATTTCTAACCCAAAGGTGATCAAAAGCGACTAAAATGGCCGACGCAGAGCATCAGTTCATGGAAACCTCCGAGAACGGGAACGAGGAGAATCTGAACGGAGCGGAGCTCGCGGAGGAGGCCGCGGCGGACGACGAGAATGGAGGCGATGGAGGACAGATCGACGCCAGCAAGGGCGAGGAAGATGCCGGGTAAGGATATTGAGAGCTTAATTACGTTTTCGTGATTAATTTAGACTTTTTGTTTCAAGTCTTCTATCTTGGCGCCATGTGTCTTTGTGAATGGAGGGGGGTGGGGTGGTTTTGTGCTCATTGTTGGAGATGAGGGTTGTTTGGAGTTGAATCTCACGCTGGCGGGTGGCAGCTGCCATACGTGAAGCGAGTGCCTCAGTTTCACTTACCGCGGTAAAATCAAGAGCACGCCGTCTTAAGTGGTTTATTCCTTTATGAAACCCGCATAGTGTAATGGCCGAAGTGTTTATGGTTGCCTGGAGACTCCCTACTAATTTTTGGACACTGGCTAGTCCAATCAGACTTTAGAATTCCGGAAGCTTTTCTTTTCCCACTGGGATTTCTGAACCGAAGCAGCCAGTTACAAGATTAATCACAATACAAACGGGTTTGAAAATTGTATGCGAGGCTTTAATGATGTAAATTACATTGAGGCATTGCGAATGACATGATTGAATTTAAAATACTGAGAAATATTAATAAATTTAAAGATGTTTTTGTGCCTGTGTGAATAGAAGCAATATTGTTGCAAAATGAACACAAATATACAAGTAGTTTGAGTATTGAGTCCATTACATCACACACTTATTGCTGGATGTTCTTCTGCAGAATCATGGGTAATGTAGTTTTTCCACCTCTAAAAAAAGATTGACGATATATCTTTACCAATATTTAACAATTTTACCATAATCAAATATTAATTTTCTAAATTGGATTCATGATAAATGAAAATTCTGATATAACATACCAGTTTAGAAATGCAATAAAATGATGTTTCTATGTTCTAATATTCCAGAGGATATTCAGTCATTTAACATTATCCAGAGAATTATTCTTCACTCTTTAGCCTATTAAACAGCTTATAAATCTACTAAAACTGTAGTTTAAAATGAAGTATTGCATTTCTGCAAAGTTGATATGACTCCTGTCTTTAATTTATATTCTCCATTTGAAAACATTAGACATTTAGCTTATTAACATTAGTTTTGCTACTGATTTTTATAAATTTTGTAATATGAAGATTAAAACTAACATAGACTAATTTAACAAACTTTTTTTTTTTTTTTTTTTTTCCCCTTCAGACCCCTCTATTGGCGTTTAAGATTTGTTGTTTTTCCTAGGCAAGGAGGGAGTGATTGTTATAAATAAAATGGTTTGTTCTGTTCAGTGGTGTTGTAATCATGTCAAAAACAGAAGTATAACAGTATCAGTTCTACATATCTGTTATCGGGCACATACACGCACAAATTATCGGTGTTTGTTTAAAAAAAAAATCAATATTTGTCGATCACTATAAAATTTACTACCGGACTGTTGCATTTGTCTATGGTACTATATGATGCCTTTTGTTTGTGCTTTTAATATCGATTCGTATCAACCTTTGTTTTCTTTCTGCAGTAAAATGTTTGTTGGAGGACTCAGTTGGGACACCAGTAAGAAAGATCTAAAGGATTACTTCTCAAAGTTCGGTGAGGTGACTGACTGCACCATAAAGATGGATTCAAACACCGGCCGGTCACGAGGGTTTGGATTCATCTTGTTCAAAGATGCTGAAAGTGTGGAGAAGGTACGGATGCTTTTGCGTCTCTCTAGTCCAAATAATCACTAGGTGGCAGATGTTTGCAACATCTCCTTTCTTTGAAAAGGTCCTACAGCAAAAGGAACACAGACTAGATGGCCGACAGATCGATCCCAAGAAAGCCATGGCCATGAAGAAGGAGCCCGTCAAGAAGATATTTGTTGGTGGCCTTAACCCTGAAACCGCAGAGGAGAAGATCCGTGAATACTTTGGGGCCTTCGGAGAGGTGAGTTTTGATTTGAGCTTTTAAAAAAAAAAAAAAAACCCTTTTTGTTTTGTCTACTAGCTTTAATGCTTTATCAATCATGCTTGCAGATGGAAAATATCGAACTCCCAACGGATCCAAAGACAAACAAAAGGAGGGGCTTCGTCTTCATCACGTTCAAGGAAGAATCTGCTGTCAAAAAGATAGTTGAGAAGAAATACCATAACGTTAGTGGAAGCAAGGTAACGAATGGAGAGGAAGACCTTGTATGTATATTTCTATTTTTACACTCTCATATTTTTGCAATAGATGCATAGTTATGGTGGGTAAATTAAATTGATTTGTGGGTGTGCACAGTTGCTTAATCAAGCTTTTTATTGGTGCATGAATGTTTTATTCAGCCCATCACAATCCGGCTTTGCTCTAATCTCTGATTTCAGTGCGAGATCAAAATCGCCCAGCCCAAGGAAATCTACCAGCAGCAGCAGTATGGCGCCCGCGGAGGCTTCGGAGGTCGCGGCAGGGGTCGCGGGGGTAAGAGACGTGCTTTTATATATGTTTCAGCCACATTAGCTTTATAAAAACCAGTCTGACCTTGCAACATCTGCTTCCTCAGGCCAAAACCAGAACTGGAACCAGGGATATAACAGCTACTGGAACCAGGGATATGGGAACCAAGGCTATGGCGGTTACGGTGGCCAGCAGGGCTATGGCGGCTACGGTGGCTATGGCAGCTACGACTATTCCTCTCCATACTATGGTGGATATGGTGGTGGTTATGATTACAGTATGTTTGTATCTTCCAGACACTCGTGATCATTCTGGTGTCCCTTCCATGTTCACACAGTCACACTTGTCGTCTTTTTTCTCTTCAGACCAGGGAAGCGCGAGCTACGGAAAGACACCGAGACGCGGAGGCCACCAGAGTAGCTACAAGCCATACTGATCCCATACAGAACAGGTAGTTTGCTTTTAGCAAATGGATGTCAAATGCGTGCCTTGATTCTATTTAAGCTGCTTTGCATTTGTCTGTCATGATGATTTCCAGCCTGTATGTTCCTCTACAGGACTGATGTATTCCCAAAAACCAGGAGTCTGACAGGGACGCCGACAACAGTTCACACATGCAGACTCTTTCCTTTTACCGGACAAGATCATGACCCATTTGTACAGAACCGATGAATAGGGGAAGCAATGTCACACTTCCACATTTTTATTTTAATTTTATTTTCCTTTTGTCCACATTTCCAGAGATGGAAGTGTTATTTTTACTGTACTTTTTGGTACCTTTTTTGAATAATGTATTGTATGGTTGTATTTTACATGTCTACTGGATTTGCCACATGAGGTTCGGGAGCTGCCAGAGCTTTTGAAATAAAACGATTTTGAGTAAATTTTTCTCAATGTTTCCAGATGCTTACTATGCTTATCCTGTTGTTGCATTGCATAGGAGAGAGTCTTTTAAAAACCAGAGTCTAGTGAATGTCAGCGTTTTTGGGTAATATTGAATAGTGACTGGAAATTTCCACTTTTTTTCTTTTCTTTTTTGGCTTTGATTTTTAAACTGTTTTTGACTTGCCTTTTCAGTTATATTGCTTAAGTTTGTCAATTAGGATATTTGCTAGCAACCAGCATTGCTTACTGAAATCTCATTCCTATAGTGTTTTTTGGTAGAAATAAATGACTTGTAAGTTTTTGGAAGTGTTCTTGTTTACTGGATAACATTAATGTTAATGTTTTAATGACTTTTGCTGTGACAATTTAACACCTTTTTGGTTTCAGAACCCTTATAACTTGGTATTGGCCATCAATTGAGTTCTTAAATGACTTTGTAAATTTTGCATGCATGGCTACTAATTGCTAAACATCTAGCTTATTTTTATACTCCTTTCTTGTGACTATGCAATACTTGTGATTCACTAGCTACAGTAGATATTGCTGAGAAAAGCATGCCAAATCAATGTTTGATATAAAATGGTGTAATAGCAGTTTGCAGCATAACGGTCTGGTTTTGCACCACTAACAAAGTTAGAATTGAGGTAGATGTTTTGATTTTTCTATCCATGATTTGGTTCAGTCAGGTTGTTTAGAATTATGTATTTCCATACAAGACGTATTGCTGTTATGTATACAGTGCACAATATGCAGCTTTCCTATATGCAAAATACTTGAATAGTTACTACATTTGCCAAATGTGCAATATGTAACACTGCACACTGTGTTGTAGCCCACAGTGCAAGTCACTTAGCCATTTCAAATGTGATGCACAAGTAATCTTTTTGCATCTTCAATTAGACTGCAATTAGAACTTGGTGCTCTTTATTTGGCATTTGGTAAAATCAAACACAAAATGTGTAAATATGGGATTGAGTTTCAATTGGTTCAATTCCCAAGAAACTTGTTGCATAAATTACCTGTTTACTTAAATGACTTGGAGGGAAAAAAAACATCTTAAACCAGACGGTACTGGTTTATGTTGCGAATGTTCTCTCAAAAGTTATGAAAATGTTATTTTGGAACGTTAAAAAATGGACGTTCCATTCGATCATTTTGCAAACATATGGGAACGCTACTTTTAAATGTTCTCCGAATGTTCTGAAGTAACATTTTTTTTAAAAACATGTTAGATGGCTGTCCGACTAAAACATTTAAAAAAAAAAAAAAAACGTTCCATTGGCGATGTATATTGAGAACGTTATTAAAACCAGAAAACTACGAATGACCATATTAATAACGTTCCTGGAAGAATGTATAACTTTGAGAAAACCTTGTCAAAACGTTCTGAGAACGTTCCTCCTTAGCTGGGTCTAGTTGCAGCCATTGCTGGTTTAAATGAAATTTCTGTCATTAATTAGGCTACTCACCCTCATGTTCCAAAACCAGATATTTTTAATGAAATCTGAGAGCTTTCTGGGAATAAAAGCCTAAATTCAATCTGTTCGTCATATAAAGCGATCTAGTCTCTTCAGAAAATTTGGACTAAAATTACATTTTCTGGTAAACTATCCCTTTAAGCTATAGCCTATCCCTCAGTTAATGCCGTTTGAAATGTTTAAATGCCTAATGTTTCCTTTACTATTTTTATACAGTGTACACTGCAGTATACAGTATAGGCCTAATAATAAAGTATTCGATTCACAGCCCGAATCGGTTTATTTGAGACTGGCTACATGAGATTGGCCTACATTTTGTTATATAAATATATAAATAGTTAAGTCAAATATTGCGTTGTACAACAACACAGTTTTTACTCCCAAACAAAGTTCTTGTTGCAAACGAGTTACAAATCATTTCGCCCGGGAGAACCGGTTCAGAATAACGATTCGATTTGGAATTCGATTCGCTTGACTTGTGGAAACAGCAAACACGTGGTAAACGCGGGCAGGCTGATAGGAAAGAAATTAATGATTTGTATTAGAAAATCAAGAGAATCGCTGTGGATGGAAGCCTGTGGCGGTTCTGGATGTGCAATTTCGCCAACGACAGGTGAGGTTAATGAACCAAATTAGCAGATGACTTAAAAATGCTGCACCGATGATGGAAAAATACGGTTCAAAAATCAAATAACACTTGTGCAGCACGCTGTCTGAATAAAATAATTGCCACAACCATTCAGGGGTCAATTAACTAGCATCTGATTGATTAATATACAGTTGTTTACCTGAAACAAACTGAACAGCGCCGTTTACAAGTAAAACCGTTTTGTATTTGTGAAGTGAGAAATTGTCATATTTTCCTTATGTAAACCATTTTAATTGTGCATACGTATTACACACAAAATCTCTTAGATATATAAGTGTTTGAAAATGTGTTTGATTCCTTTTTTTGTTAAGTGCATTTTATCTTAATTTCCACTAGAGGGCGCCAGATAGCAGTAAAAGAGGTGGACACCAATATAAAGGTGTATATAAAATGCATTAATATTTTTATTTAAATGAACATGGATGACTTCTAAAATTAATTGGTTATGATTTTTATGTACATGTAATTGTGAATGATCCATTTTCAACTTAAACACTGAGCCACTGTCACAAATTAAGACTAAGTGGCCTAAAGATTAAATCTAATGTACAATAGTAATCCTAAAAAGACATTTAAACATAATTTGCAAATGAAAATCAACATTTTTTTTAAATTAAAGGTCAGTTTAATCCAAAACTAGCAGCAAACATGCCATATAAGTAATTTAGGTAACACTTTATTTTAGCTTTTCAATTCTTACTTTTAACTAGTTGCTTCATAGCATGCATATTACTAGTATATTGGTTGTTTATTAGTACTTATAAAGCACACATTAATGCCTTATTCTGCATGACCCTATTCTACATCCATTAATACTACCCAATACCTAAATTTAAATGCCACAAAAACTTACTATTAATAAGCATTAAATTAGGAGTTAATTGAGGCAAAATTTGTAGTTAATAGTGAATATACTGAATATGTATTCCCTGTACTGAAGTGTTACCATAATTTCAGTCATTAAAGTAATGGAGAGCATCAACCAGAGAGATTAAAGCTATGGATTAAAATGGAAAATAGCGATCCTACTTTAAATTCCTTCATAATGCAAGACAGCATTAGTATGTGTTTGGGAAACTGGCTCATACTAAAGCGCAGTTAGAGCGTGTGGGTTTAGATTACTCACAGAGATGGGTAATTGTGCCAGAGAGGGCTGTCTGTTGGATCCTCGCCGCCTTGTGTCATAACAAACTACCACATGCTATGATTTCAGAGTAATTTTAGGTTGAGGTAAGTTAGCCGTTAAAGAGCTGGTGCATCATCCAGAAAGCTGGACATTTAGGAGGGAGAACAAATCTTCGGTGCACCCTCGAGTATGGCACTTAACGTTAAAATAGTCTAAAGAGACGGTTAATGCACTTGACCTCATCGCTGTGGATAAAAGCCTTTCTAAATGACCCAGTTCTGTAGTTCAGCGTTGGCCTTTGTCAGATTTCCAAGAAAGAAATGAGCAATAAAAGACACAATGTTCTTGAAAAAAGCTTTTTTTTATTTGTATTCCAGTTCTTGAATTAATCTGATTCTGTTTACCAGGGATTAATCTAATATACAAATACCACACACATTTATAAAAATGACTTTTACTGAAATTGCCGCGGTACGGAGCCCCTAGAGAGACACGGTGGTGGGAAAACGCATAAGCATTGAAATATGTGTTTTCCTCACATTTCATTTTTTTTTTCCTTCACCATGTCCCTTTCAGTGCTCCTTATTACGGCCTTAAAGAGGAGTAAAGTGCATATCTCAGACATGTTCTGTGATATTTTTTTTGTATGCTTTTAAATCTTTAAGAAATAGCAATATATTGTAACCAATATCAAAACATCATCAAACAAATAGTGCAAGTAAGTTCCCACCAGTAGCCACAGAAGGGCTTCATATATATATACAAATCTTTAAGCACCTTCACTGTACATGGCCATTGAAACATCTTTGCATTTTGCACACCAAGATAAAAACATTTTAAATGCCTCGTCAAGTGCAGAGATAGCAAATTTTCATGTCAATTCTCATGTGGAGTACTTGTACGGTGGCTCTTGGGTTGTTAGACTGGTATTTTGTTTTGTGGGTGTTTTAGAAGAAAGTCTTGAAGGGGAAAATGTGTGCTTTTTTATCTGTTAAATGCTTTTTATTTCAGTATTGTTTTGAGGGTTTGATGTCAGATACGCATTGACACGCATTATCTCTTGGAAAAACACGCCCCCTCTCAGATAAACCAGATGTGTTAGTGTCTTATAAAACCTCTTAGTAAAATATAGCCAAGGCTTATTTAAATATGCATAAATAGCATGAAAATATTTTTTTGTTTCAGTTTAAACGATGCTGAATTTCTCTAGCCATTCTGATGTGAAAGTTGTGGACGTTTTTTTCCCCCGTTTTAGTTTCCTGTACACGTCAAGACACTTCATATGTGAAAAAAAGAGAGGTGAAAACAATGGATTTCAAGTTTGTTCTCTAACAACACATCTTTGGATGTTTTACAATGTTCAGTATAGAAATACTTGCGATAATGAACAATTGTACTGTAGAACCTGAAAGCCATCTATACAAATTATTATTTTAAAAGTTGCAGACAAGAGCGTTCGATTCAATCAAGGGTCAATCTGAGATGCACAATATAAATAATTTCAATCCTGAAAGTAATTGTGAGAAGTTACTGCAGATTGGTTTGACATCTTATTATGTGTAACATGATATTTTGGCTGTAAAAACATTTATTTTTTTTTGTGCGTGTTAAAAATTCTTTCCAATTCCTGAGACTTTTTTCTGATTAATTTGTCTTTGTGTTTTCTGTGGTAATTCTAAAAGCTTTTGTATTTTGCATAGTGGATGTACAATGTGTAGGTTTGTAATTTTGGGATGCACGATATATCGGCCACCATATCGGCATCGACCGATATGTTCATTTTTAATGTTATCATTATCGGCCCGATAAGAAAAAAAGACATATATATTAAAGCCAAAAAATAATGGATTATTCCGTTCAGATGAGACACTTCAGATGCGCACTATTGAATTGCTTGAAATATGATTGAAATCACTTCAAAAAGTCAAATAGAGTTAAGTTCAACATGTGCAGCACAAATCTGTCGTATAAACTACATAATATTAAAATGAGAACATCATAATTGTGTTTGGGACATGACTTTTAATGTGAAACTTTTGATTTTGTAATCAGGCTCTCAAAAATTATATATAAAAAAATTTGATTTAGATTTATCGGCCAATATATCGGTTATCGGCTTTCTAATATAAAGAATTATCGGTATCGGCCGAAATTTTCATATCGGTGCATCCCTAAATTTTTCCTGTGTTCAGGATTTAGCTTTACTGAAAACCATTATCAGACAATGCAATGCAAACATCAAAGCTTCTAGCTTATATCAGCAGGACGTATTTTTCTTTCTGCATACCTGATTGTCAAATTTTTTGCATTCGATTTTCACATACTCCATTGCACTGAACAGTCTATGAGCATATCAACATTGTTAGCAAACGCTGAAGCATCAAAAACAGCATTAACAAATGCACATCCAAATCTAGTCATTTAAAAAGTATTTAAAATCCCTGTCATCCCATTTGGAAGCTGACTTACGAAACGAACAAACAAACAAAAAAAAAAGTAATTCTTTTATTTTTAATATTACAGAGTCTGAGCCCGAGACTTCTCCTTGTGGTGTCCGAAGCGAGCAGCTCTTTCAAGGTGAGCCAATCAGAGCTCAGGAATTAACGGAAAAGTCACTTTGCGGCCTCCGGAATGGGCGGGGCTCGCTCCAGTCTCATGGCCCAGGGGTCAGAGGGCGCCGAATAAAAGGGCGGGTGGGGCAGAACGTCCTCCGTCGCCACGGCAAAAGCGAACACTCCCCGCTTCCTATTCACATCCTCTGAAATGAGCTTCCTGTCCATCTCCCGGCTGTCGTCCACGTCCTCTGTCGTTTTCCCTCCCGGTGGCTGCTGTTTCTCAGCCAGCTGAGCCAGTAAGGGGGCGCCGCTGCCGGTGGTGGGAATCCGCATGGTCCTGTCCGCTTGCATGGCGTTGGGATCCTGCGGGAAGAGGAAGTTGGTGGACCGCCAGGCGGAGGGCTTTCGGCCCCGTCGCGGGCGCGAGACGCGGCAGCTCTGCCGCTTGATGTGTCGGTGCAGGTGGTCGGAGCGCGTGAAGCTCTTGTAGCAGTGCTCACACTGGTATGGCCTCACGCCCGTGTGAATGCGCAGGTGGTTCTTCAGGTCGTAGTTGTGAACGAACTTGGAGTTGCAGTGCAGGCAGATGTAGGGCCTCTCGCCGGTGTGCTTGCGCATGTGAATCTTCAGTTTGTCTTGCCTGAAAAAGAGGAAGACGGTAATTGAGTTATTTTGCATACTTGAAAGAATCCTTGCAAGACACATGCAAAATGTAAAAAATTTAGGAGCACATTAGAAAAACTAGGGGTACAATGAAAATGTATCTAATAATGTGTTTTTCCTTAAAAAAGAGATACAATGACACATTTACAAACAAAATGATTTATTATATAATAGTAAGTTATTAGCATACAAAAAAATATAAATATTTGTTTCAAACTGTATTTATTTAATGTTAAATATTGTTTAGATAAAATCTATATATTGAATAATGTGTTAAATAATGTTCTCTTTCCCCATGTTTGATGGAATTTTCCACAAGACAACGCTTCCCAGTCATTGACGAAATTTTCCATCTTTTACGAGACAACGTTTCAGTCATTGTAGGAATTTTCCCTCATTTATAAGACAACGCTTCCCCACCATTGATGGAATTTTCCATCTTTTACGAGACGACGCTTCCCCCCCATTGATGGAATTTTCCATCTTTTATGAGACGACGCTTCCCCACCATTGATGGAATTTTCCATCTTTTACGAGACGACGCTTCCCCCCCATTGATGGAATTTTCCATCTTTTACGAGACGACGCTTCCCCGCCATTGATGGAATTTTCCATCTTTTATGAGACGACGCTTCCCCGCCATTGATGGAATTTTCCATCTTTTATGAGACGACGCTTCCCCGCCATTGACGGAATTTTCCATCTTTTACGAGACGACGCTTCCCAGCCATTGACGGAATTTTCCATCTTTTACGAGACGACGCTTCCCAGCCATTGACGAAATTTTCCATCTTTTACGAGACGACGCTTCCCAGCCATTGACGAAATTTTCCATCTTTTACGAGACGACGCTTCCCAGCCATTGACGAAATTTTCCATCTTTTACGAGACGACGCTTCCCCGCCATTGACGGAATTTTCCATCTTTTATGAGACATCGCTTCCCCGCCATTGACGGAATTTTCCATCTTTTACGAGACATCGCTTCCCCGCCATTGACGGAATTTTCCATCTTTTACGAGACGACGCTTCCCCGCCATTGACGGAATTTTCCATCTTTTACGAGACGACGCTTCCCCGCCATTGATGGAATTTTCCATCTTTTACGAGACGACGCTTCCCCGCCATTGACGGAATTTTCCATCTTTTATGAGACAACGCTTCCCCGCCATTGATGGAATTTTCCATCTTTTACGAGACGACGCTTCCCCGCCATTGACGGAATTTTCCATCTTTTATGAGACAACGCTTCCCCGCCATTGATGGAATTTTCCATCTTTTACGAGACATCGCTTCCCCGCCATTGACGGAATTTTCCATCTTTTACGAGACGACGCTTCCCCGCCATTGACGGAATTTTTCATCTTTTACGAGACGACGCTTCCCCACCATTGATGGAATTTTCCATCTTTTATGAGACGACGCTTCCCCGCCATTGATGGAATTTTCCATCTTTTATGAGACGACGCTTCCCCGCCATTGACGGAATTTTCCATCTTTTATGAGACGACGCTTCCCCACCATTGATGGAATTTTCCATCTTTTACGTGACGACGCTTCCCCGCCATTGATGGAATTTTCCATCTTTTACGAGACATCGCTTCCCCGCCATTGACGGAATTTTCCATCTTTTACGAGACGACGCTTCCCCGCCATTGACGGAATTTTCCATCTTTTATGAGACATCGCTTCCCCGCCATTGACGGAATTTTTCAATCTTTTACGAGACTACGTTTCAGTCATTGTAGGAATTTTCCCTCATTTATAAGACAACGCTTCCCCGCCATTGACGGAATTTTTCATCTTTTACGAGACATCGCTTCCCCGGCATTGACGGAATTTTCCATCTTTTACGAGACATCGCTTCCCAGCCATTGACGGAATTTTTCTTCTTTTATGAGACAACGCTTCCCCGCCATTGACGGAATTTTTCAATCTTTTACGAGACGACGATTCCCCGCCATTGATGGAATTTTCCATCTTTTACGAGACAACGCTTCCCCGCCATTGACGGAATTTTCCATCTTTTATGAGACATCGCTTCCCCGCCATTGACGGAATTTTTCTTCTTTTATGAGACAACGCTTCCCCGCCATTGACGGAATTTTTCTTCTTTTATGAGACGACGCTTCCCCGCCATTGACGGAATTTTTCAATCTTTTACGAGACTACGTTTCAGTCATTGTAGGAATTTTCCCTCATTTATAAGACAACGCTTCCCCGCCATTGACAGAATTTTTCATCTTTTACGAGACATCGCTTCCCCGCCATTGACGGAATTTTCCATCTTTTACGAGACATCGCTTCCCAGCCATTGACGGAATTTTTCTTCTTTTATGAGACTACGTTTCAGTCATTGTAGGAATTTTGCCTCATTTATAAGACAACGCTTCCCCGCCATTGACGGAATTTTTCAATCTTTTACGAGACTACGTTTCAGTCATTGTAGGAATTTTGCCTCATTTATAAGACAACGCTTCCCCGCCATTGACGGAATTTTTCATCTTTTACGAGACATTGCTTCCCAGCCATTGACGGAATTTTCCATCTTTTACGAGACATCGCTTCCCAGCCATTGATGGAATTTTTCATCTTTTACGAGACATCGCTTCCCAGCCATTGACGGAATTTTTCATCTTTTATGAGACAACGCTTCCCCGCCATTGACGGAATTTTTCATCTTTTACGAGACATCGCTTCTCCGCCATTGACGGAATTTTTCATCTTTTACGAGACATCGCTTCTCTGCCATTGACGGAATTTTTCATCTTTTACGAGACATCGCTTCTCCGCCATTGACGGAATTTTTCATCTTTTACGAGACATCGCTTCCCCGCCATTGACGGAATTTTTCATCTTTTACGAGACATCGCTTCCCCGCCATTGACGGAATTTTCCATCTTTTACGAGACATCGCTTCCCCGCCATTGACGGAATTTTTCATCTTTTACGAGACATCGCTTCCCCGCCATTGACGGAATTTTCCATCTTTTACGAGACATCGCTTCCCAGCCATTGACGGAATTTTCCATCTTTTACGAGACGACGCTTCCCCGCCATTGACGGAATTTTCCATCTTTTACGAGACAACGCTTCCCCGCCATTGACGGAATTTTCCATCTTTTACGAGACGACGCTTCCCCGCCATTGACGGAATTTTCCATCTTTTACGAGACGACGCTTCCCCGCCATTGACGTAATGTTCCATCTTTTACGAGACATCGCTTCCCCGCCATTGACGGAATTTTTCATCTTTTACGAGATGACGCTTCCCCGCCATTGACGGAATTTTCCATCTTTTACGAGACGACGCTTCCCAGCCATTGATGGAATTTTCCATCTTTTACGAGACGACGCTTCCCCGCCATTGACGGAATTTTCCATCTTTTACGAGACAACGCTTCCCCGCCATTGACGGAATTTTCCATCTTTTATGAGACGACGCTTCCCCGCCATTGACGGAATTTTCCATCTTTTACGAGACGACGCTTCCCCGCCATTGACGGAATTTTCCATCTTTTATGAGACAACGCTTCCCCGCCATTGATGGAATTTTTCCATCTTTTATGAGACATCGCTTCCCCGCCATTGACGGAATTTTCCATCTTTTACGAGACGACGCTTCCCCGCCATTGATGGAATTTTCCATCTTTTATGAGACGACGCTTCCCCGCCTTTGACGGAATTTTCCATCTTTTACGAGATGACGCTTCCCCGCCATTGACGGAATTTTCCATCTTTTACGAGACGACGCTTCCCCGCCATTGATGGAATTTTCCATCTTTTACGAGACTACGTTTCAGTCATTGTAGGAATTTTCCATCATTTATAAAACAACGCTTCCCCGCCATTGACGGAATTTTCCATCTTTTACGAGACATCGCTTCCCCGCCATTGACGGAATTTTCCATCTTTTACGAGACATCGCTTCCCCGCCATTGACGGAATTTTTCTTCTTTTATGAGACAACGCTTCCCCGCCATTGACGGAATTTTTCAATCTTTTACGAGACGACGCTTCCCCGCCATTGATGGAATTTTCCATCTTTTACGAGACGACGCTTCCACGACATTGACGGAATTTTCCATCTTTTATGAGACATCGCTTCCCCGCCATTGACAGAATTTTTCTTCTTTTATGAGACGACGCTGCCCCGCCATTGACGGAATTTTTCAATCTTTTACGAGACATCGCTTCCCCGCCATTGACGGAATTTTCCATCTTTTACGAGACATCGCTTCCCCGCCATTGACGGAATTTTCCATCTTTTACGAGACATCGCTTCCCAGCCATTGACGGAATTTTTCTTCTTTTATGAGACAACGCTTCCCCGCCATTGACGGAATTTTTCAATCTTTTACGAGACTACGTTTCAGTCATTGTAGGAATTTTCCCTCATTTATAAGACAACGCTTCCCCGCCATTGACGGAATTTTTCATCTTTTACGAGACATCGCTTCCCCGCCATTGACGGAATTTTCCATCTTTTACGAGACATCGCTTCCCAGCCATTGACGGAATTTTTCTTCTTTTATGAGACAACGCTTCCCCGCCATTGACGGAATTTTTCAATCTTTTACGAGACTACGTTTCAGTCATTGTAGGAATTTTGCCTCATTTATAAGACAACGCTTCCCCGCCATTGACGGAATTTTTCATCTTTTACGAGACATTGCTTCCCAGCCATTGACGGAATTTTCCATCTTTTACGAGACATCGCTTCCCAGCCATTGATGGAATTTTTCATCTTTTACGAGACATCGCTTCCCAGCCATTGACGGAATTTTTCATCTTTTATGAGACAACGCTTCCCCGCCATTGACGGAATTTTTCATCTTTTACGAGACATCGCTTCTCTGCCATTGACGGAATTTTTCATCTTTTACGAGACATCGCTTCTCCGCCATTGACGGAATTTTTCATCTTTTACGAGACAACGCTTCCCCGCCATTGACGGAATTTTTCATCTTTTACGAGACATCGCTTCCCCGCCATTGACGGAATTTTCCATCTTTTACGAGACATCGCTTCCCCGCCATTGACGGAATTTTTGATCTTTTACGAGACATCGCTTCTCCGCCATTGACGGAATTTTTCATCTTTTACGAGACATCGCTTCCCCGCCATTGACGGAATTTTCCATCTTTTACGAGACATCGCTTCCCAGCCATTGACGGAATTTTTCATCTTTTACGAGACGACGCTTCCCCGCCATTGACGGAATTTTCCATCTTTTACGAGACATCGCTTCCCCGCCATTGACGGAATTTTCCATCTTTTACGAGACGACGCTTCCCCGCCATTGACGGAATTTTCCATCTTTTACGAGACGACGCTTCCCCGCCATTGACGGAATTTTCCATCTTTTACGAGACATCGCTTCCCCGCCATTGACGGAATTTTTCATCTTTTACGAGATGACGCTTCCCCGCCATTGACGGAATTTTCCATCTTTTACGAGACGACGCTTCCCAGCCATTGATGGAATTTTCCATCTTTTACGAGATGACGCTTCCCCGCCATTGACGGAATTTTCCATCTTTTACGAGACGACGCTTCCCAGCCATTGATGGAATTTTCCATCTTTTACGAGACGACGCTTCCCCGCCATTGACGGAATTTTCCATCTTTTACGAGACAACGCTTCCCCGCCATTGACGGAATTTTCCATCTTTTATGAGACGACGCTTCCCCGCCATTGACGGAATTTTCCATCTTTTACGAGACGACACTTCCCCGCCATTGACGGAATTTTCCATCTTTTATGAGACAACGCTTCCCCGCCATTGATGGAATTTTCCATCTTTTATGAGACATCGCTTCCCCGCCATTGACGGAATTTTCCATCTTTTACGAGATGACGCTTCCCCGCCATTGATGGAATTTTCCATCTTTTATGAGACGACGCTTCCCCGCCTTTGACGGAATTTTCCATCTTTTACGAGATGACGCTTCCCCGCCATTGACGGAATTTTCCATCTTTTACGAGACGACGCTTCCCCGCCATTGATGGAATTTTCCATCTTTTACGAGACGACGCTTCCCCGCCATTGATGGAATTTTCCATCTTTTATGAGACAATGCTTCCCCGCCATTGATGGAATTTTCCATCTTTTATGAGAAATCGCTTCCCCGCCATTGACGGAATTTTCCATCTTTTACGAGACGACGCTTCCCCGCCATTGACGGAATTTTCCATCTTTTATGAGACAACGCTTCCCCGCCATTGATGGAATTTTCCATCTTTTACGAGACATCGCTTCCCCGCCATTGACGGAATTTTCCATCTTTTACGAGACGACGCTTCCCCGCCATTGACGGAATTTTCCATCTTTTATGAGACATCGCTTCCCCGCCATTGACGGAATTTTTCTTCTTTTATGAGACAACGCTTCCCCGCCATTGACGGAATTTTTCAATCTTTTACGAGACTACGTTTCAGTCATTGTAGGAATTTTCCCTCATTTATAAGACAACGCTTCCCCGCCATTGACGGAATTTTTCATCTTTTACGAGACATCGCTTCCCCGCCATTGACGGAATTTTCCATCTTTTACGAGACATCGCTTCCCAGCCATTGACGGAATTTTTCTTCTTTTATGAGACAACGCTTCCCCGCCATTGACGGAATTTTTCAATCTTTTACGAGACGACGCTTCCCCGCCATTGATGGAATTTTCCATCTTTTACGAGACGACGCTTCCCCGCCATTGACGGAATTTTCCATCTTTTATGAGACATCGCTTCCCCGCCATTGACGGAATTTTTCTTCTTTTATGAGACAACGCTTCCCCGCCATTGACGGAATTTTTCTTCTTTTATGAGACGACGCTTCCCCGCCATTGACGGAATTTTTCAATCTTTTACGAGACTACGTTTCAGTCATTGTAGGAATTTTCCCTCATTTATAAGACAACGCTTCCCCGCCATTGACGGAATTTTTCATCTTTTACGAGACATCGCTTCCCCGCCATTGACGGAATTTTCCATCTTTTACGAGACATCGCTTCCCAGCCATTGACGGAATTTTTCTTCTTTTATGAGACAACGCTTCCCCGCCATTGACAGAATTTTTCAATCTTTTACGAGACTACGTTTCAGTCATTGTAGGAATTTTGCCTCATTTATAAGACAACGCTTCCCCGCCATTGACGGAATTTTTCATCTTTTACGAGACATTGCTTCCCAGCCATTGACGGAATTTTCCATCTTTTACGAGACGACGCTTCCCCGCCATTGATGGAATTTTCCATCTTTTATGAGACATCGCTTCCCCGCCATTGACGGAATTTTCCATCTTTTATGAGACGACGCTTCCCCGCCATTGACGGAATTTTCCATCTTTTATGAGACGACGCTTCCCCGCCATTGACGGAATTTTCCATCTTTTATGAGACGACGCTTCCCAGCCATTGACGGAATTTTTCATCTTTTACGAGATGACGCTTCCCCGCCATTGACGGAATTTTCCATCTTTTATGAGACGACGCTTCCCAGCCATTGACGGAATTTTCCATCTTTTATGAGACGACGCTTCCCCGCCATTGACGGAATTTTCCATCTTTTATGAGACGACGCTTCCCAGCCATTGATGGAATTTTCCATCTTTTACGAGACGACGCTTCCCCGCCATTGACGGAATTTTCCATCTTTTACGAGACAACGCTTCCCCGCCATTGACGGAATTTTCCATCTTTTATGAGACGACGCTTCCCCGCCATTGATGGAATTTTCCATCTTTTATGAGACATCGCTTCCCCGCCATTGACGGAATTTTCCATCTTTTATGAGACGACGCTTCCCCGCCATTGACGGAATTTTCCATCTTTTATGAGACGACGCTTCCCCGCCATTGACGGAATTTTCCATCTTTTATGAGACGACGCTTCCCCGCCATTGACGGAATTTTCCATCTTTTATGAGACAACGCTTCCCCGCCATTGATGGAATTTTCCATCTTTTATGAGACAACGCTTCCCCGCCATTGACGGAATTTTCCATCTTTTACGAGACGACGCTTCCCCGCCATTGACGGAATTTTCCATCTTTTATGAGACGACGCTTCCCCGCCATTGACGGAATTTTCCATCTTTTACGAGACAACGCTTCCCCGCCATTGACGGAATTTTCCATCTTTTACGAGACGACGCTTCCCCGCCATTGATGGAATTTTCCATCTTTTATGAGACGACGCTTCCCCGCCTTTGACGGAATTTTCCATCTTTTACGAGATGACGCTTCCCCGCCATTGACGGAATTTTCCATCTTTTACGAGACGACGCTTCCCCGCCATTGATGGAATTTTCCATCTTTTACGAGACGACGCTTCCCCGCCATTGACGGAATTTTCCATCTTTTATGAGACAATGCTTCCCCGCCATTGATGGAATTTTCCATCTTTTATGAGAAATCGCTTCCCCGCCATTGACGGAATTTTCCATCTTTTACGAGACAACGCTTCCCCGCCATTGATGGAATTTTCCATCTTTTATGAGACAACGCTTCCCCGCCATTGACGGAATTTTCCATCTTTTATGAGACGACGCTTCCCCGCCATTGACGGAATTTTTCATCTTTTATGAGACGACGCTTCCCTTCCATCTTTTATGAGACGACGCTTCCCCACCATTGATGGAATTTTCCATCTTTTATGAGACGACGCTTCCCCGCCATTGACGGAATTTTCCATCTTTTATGAGACGACGCTTCCCCGCCATTGACGGAATTTTCCATCTTTTATGAGACGACGCTTCCCTGCCATTGACGGAATTTTCCATCTTTTATGAGACAACGCTTCCCCGCCATTGATGGGATTTTCCATGTTTTATGAGACAACGCTTCCCCGCCATTGACGGAATTTTCCATCTTTTATGAGACAACGCTTCCCCGCCAAAATGTTGCTTTTTTTTGTGAAATTTACCCAAATTTAAGTCTGGATGAAAAAGAATGCATGAAAGGATTAGTTCACTTCTGAATGAAAATTTCCTGATAATTTACTCACCCCCAAGTCATCCAAGATGTTCATGTCTTTCTTTCTTCAGAAATTATGGTTCTTGATGAAAACTTTTCAGGATTTTTCTCCATATAGTGGAGTTCAGCAGTTACCAATGTGTCCAAATTGCAGTTTCGTGTAGACAAAGACGATCATTTGTGGTTAAAAGTATATAAATGTTTATTTTTTCAGAAATTGGCCGATGGTTTCTCTAGATCAGACTCTTATTCCTCGTCTGGGATCATGTAGAGCTCTTTGAAGCTGCACTGAAACTGACATTTGGACCTTCAACCCGTTGAACCCCAGTGAAGTCCACTATATGGAGAAAAATCCTGGAATGTTTTCCTCAAAAACCTTCATTTCTTTTCGACTGACTGAAAGAAAGACGTAAACATCTTGGATGACATTTTTAATATGTGTTAACTTATAACCTTAAATTTCATAGATCTGAAATTTTTAAGGGCCCGTGGGGACTTTTTTTTTGCGACTTTTTTTTTTAGTCGCAAATGTGAGCGAAGCGGTTACACTGTCTTACACTGCAAACACGCTTACTCATGCGTCTTCGACTGTATATGCATGCAGAAAAACACACAAACAGGTGTACGCCTTCATACTTGAAAAGCATACAGCTGCAAGTTGCTCAACAGTAGCAGCAGCAGAAGAACCTTAAAAAACACGAAAACCGAAACACTCAGGATTTAGTGTTCCTGTTATGTGGTATCCAGATGAGTTATCCAGAAGCTAAAAAGCCTTCGTTTGATCTATTTCTCACTCTAGATCTCACTCAGAGAAATTTCATTCCTCTATAGAGCGATTGAGCCCAAAAGTGAAATGTAGGTCTTATATTAACAACACCACGCTTTGGCTTTTATTACAGTGTGGAAACCTCGTGCGGGCTTCGACCACAGTGATGCATAAAGTGTTTCACAGCAGGTTTGTCCTTGTGATGCTGCTCTAGTTTTCATGTGCCGTTTCATTGTTGTAATACTGAAGTTTAGCTTTTCAGCTTCAAAGAGGCTATATATTCTTTAGACAGTCAATGTAATTTGTTTGAGGGGAAAAGTTACATGTCAAGAAGTCAGAATTATTTCTCGTAAATCTGTCATTGTAAAACATTCTTTGCTGCCTTCAATGTATTTTTAGTGAATGTTCACTTTAAAAGTGTTATTCTTGCACTATATCTGACTAAATGATGTTAAAAACAGTCCTGAAATGTTAAAGGTATAGTTCACCCAACTTTTTTTCACGCTGATGTGGTTTTGAAATTTCATCGCATGGAGCGGTTTAGAACGACTTGACGGAGACTAAATGGCAAGTTTTTAGTTAAATTTGTGGATGAACCTTCACTTTAATGGTGGTGTTGTGCATTCATATCTGGATTGAGGTGCTTTGTTATTCCATTGTCTCCATTTCTTCCTATCATTCCTATCAACTATCACTATAAATAAATGTGGCAACAAAAAGTATTTTAATAATAATTTTAATTAAAAAAAATACAAATAAAAAAAATAAATTATTTAAATTATAATTTAAATAAAATAAAATGATAAATTATAAAAAAATAAATAAAATAAAATGATAAAAAACAAATGCCACCATCTTTCTCAACTATCACTATTAATAAGTATCAAAAGTATTTTTAAAATAGTAATTTAATAATAAATAAAAAAAATTATAATTTAAATAAAATGAAATTATAAAAGGAAATTAAATAAAAATGGTAAAAAAAACAGTTGCCACCATCATTCCCATCAAAAGTATTTTTAAAATAGTAATTTAATAATAAATTAAATAAAATGTAATTAAATACTAAATTATAAAAAAATATATAAATAATAAAAATAATTAAATTACTAGTCAAGAAATAATTGTAATGATTAGAAGTATACTATAATATACCCACCATAATCCCCATCAATTACCATTATAAATAAAACTGGCAAGTTTTTGTTTTAATTCTAATTGAATAATAATTTAAATACAATAAATTTGAAAAAATAATAAAATAAAAATGGTAAATAAATGGCGACCATTATTCCCATCAATTATCACTATTAATAAGTGTCAAAAGTATTTTTTTTAAATAGTAATTTAATAATAAATTAAATAAAATAAAATTATAAACAATAAAATAAAAAATAAAATTATCAATAAAATAAATAAGCAAATTACATGTTAAGTAATCATTTCAATAATTAGAAGTGTATAGAAAAATGCAAAATTTACCCACCATAATTTTCATCAATTACCATTATAAATAAAACTTTCAAGTTTTTTTTTTAATTGTAATTGAATAATAAATTATAAAAAATAATAAAATAAAAATGGAAAACAAAGGCTACCATTATTCCCATCAACTATCACTATAACTATTTTTAAAATAGTAATTTAATAAAAAAAAAATACAATTATAAATAATGCAATAAAAAATTATAAGTAATAAAAATAATCATATTACATCAGTAATTATGGCAATAATTAGAAGTGTATAGAAAAATACAAAATTCAACCACCATAACCCACCCATAAAATTTCACTATAAATAAGTGGCAAAAGTTTGAAAGTGACAAAAAAGTGTGTCTATACTTCTACCGGAAAGTATACTTGAATAGCATCACTTCCTTTATCTTCTTTCATTTACTGTTTTTACCTGGATTTGAAGGCTCAAGTTTGCAGTGTCACCTTAACCCGACTCACCTGGTGAAGCGGACCTCGCAGATGGTGCACATGTAGGGCTTCTCTCCTGTGTGTGTCCGCATGTGCCGGGGCAGCTTTCCCGCTCCTTGAATCACCTTGTTGCAGATCGGGCACTGCTGTGACGCTTTGGGCTTCATCTTCCTCTCCTCCTCCAGCTGCCACGGAGGAAACAGTGTCCCGAGATGGGAGGCGGAAAGAAAGCTCAGGTACGACCGCAAGTCGGCTCCCTCTTTGATCGGGCCGAGAGCGGGGTCAGAGGTCATACCCAAACCCGGACTCATGAAGTCTTTGAGGAAATCTCTGTGAAGGACAGGGTTCGTGGGTTCATCCTTTAACTCTTCTTTGATGACTTCTTTCTTGACCGCAAGGTCCAGAGGGCTGTTTTCCAGCGACGCAGCGGGGAAAGGGTGTCGGGGCTCCAGAATCTGAGGGTAGCCTGGGAATTCTGCAGCCCACATTGGAGGATAGAAGCCTGGGAGAAGGGGCGAGAATCCGGCTCCTCTTTCCAGGCCTGGCACTTTCGGATACAATCCCTCTTGAAGTAAGGACTCTATGGAGAAGTCCTTCAGTGCCCGGCCCTCCAATCCCTCCGGCCCTCTGGGTTTCTCAGCATGAGAGGCTTCCGGAGTGTCCAATGAGCGTCTTTGGGATTCTTGGCCATCCCTGTCCGGGTTCGGCGCCTCTTGTTGCGAGCTGCAGGGTGGACTCTCCGCTCGCCTGTCTTCCCAAACTTTTTGTCGCTCTTGGTTTTCAGCCCCATCGCCTTGCGCGGACTTCTCACTGTTGTTGTCCTCAAATTCTCCATCTTTGGAGTCGACCTCCTCCTCCATTTCCTCCTCTTCCTCTTCGTCCTCGTCTTCCTCGTCATCCCCCTCAAACTCGTCTCCTTCTGCAGGTCCTCCTCCTTCTCCCCCTCCTCCCGTGTCCATGATTTCCAGGCACACGTTTATGATGCAGGGAATTTCCAGGAGCCTCGCGGCACTCAGGATCTCCTTGACGTTGGATGCGGTCACCGTCAGCGTCGACGTGTACGCAAACTCCAGAATGGCCGTCAGCGATTCCGGCGCCACAAAGTCCAGCTCGTAGATGGCGTGCGTGTTGGAGTCCCGACTGGAGCCGGTGGCCACCGTGAAGAGTTTTTTGAAGTACTGGCTGCAGGCGGCCAGGACGGAGCGATGGGTGCGGTACTCCTGGTCCCTGACGACTAGGATGACGTCGCAAAGCAGCCCGTCCCGCCGCTGCTCGTTAAGACTGCACAGGACGTCGTTGCTGTGGTTCGGGAAGGGGATTCCGATCAGGTCCTCGTCTGTGCGCGCCATCTTCTCCGGGGAATCTGTGTAGAGGTAGAAAGTGAAACTGGTCAGAAACTGCAGCATGGTAAAAATTACTTTCATGATTTTTTAGCTTTTGTCAAATCAATTTAAAGGGATAGTTCACCCAAAAATGAAAATGTGATGTTTATCTGCTTACCCCCAGTGCATCCAAGATGTAGATGACTTTTTTTCTTCAGTCGAACGCAAATTATGATTTTTAACTGCAACCGCTGCCGTCTGTCAGTCAAATAATAGCAGTGATTGGGAACTTGAACAATAAGAGTCGAAAAAACTTTCATAGACAAATCCAAATTAAACCCTGCGGCTCGTGACGACACATTGATGTCCTAAGACACGAAACGATCGGTTTGTGCGAGAAACCAAACATTATTTATATATTTTTTACCTCTAATACACCACTATGTCCAACTTCGTTCAATTTCCGGCTAGTGAGGTCGGATCGCGCTCTGACAACGGAAGTGATGTCTGGCGCTCATTGAAGTATATGGTCGAGACATCACTTCCGTCAACAGAACGCGTTTTTTGACCTCACTAACAGGAAGCTGAATGAAGTTGGACATAGTGGTGTATTAGAGGTAAAAATTATATAAATAATGTTCGGTTTCTCGCACAAACCGATCGTTTCGTGTCTTAGGACATCAATGTGTCGTCACGAACCGCAGGGTTTAATTTTGATTTGTCTAAGCAAGTTTTATTTACTGTTATAGTTGAAGTTCCCATCTACTGCTATTATTTGACTGACAGACGGCAGCGGTTGCAGTTAAAAATCATAATTTGCGTTCGACTGAAGAAACAAAGTCACCTACATCTTGGATGCACTGGGGGTAAGCAGATAAACATCAAATTTTCATTTTTGGGTGAACTATCCCTTTAATGTGGTTCAGATAACATAATATTTATGTTTCTGTTCACCCTTCATTGTATTAAACAATTAGTTCACTTTCAAATGAAAATTAGCCCAAGCTTTACTCACCCTCAAGCCATCCTAAGTGTATATGACTTTATTCTTTCTGATGAACACACCTGGAGATATACTAATAAATATCCTGACGCATCCGAGCTTTATAATAGCAGTGAAGCGGGATCAATTAGTATGAGCTGGAGAAAGTGTCTCCATCCACATCTGCAAGAGTTTTATACTTTTTTTGTACATTAAATACGAAAGGCGTTGTGGTGGAAGCTAGATATTTTACTTCATAACTTGTTAAATATGGATATTTTTTTACACAAATGCATCCCTTCGCTTCAGAAGGCCTTTATTATCCCTCCAGAGCCGTGTAGAGTATGTTTATGATGGATGGATGTGGATGGAGACACTTTCTTCAGCTCATACTTGTTGATCCCTCTTCACTGCTATTATAAAGCTCGGATGTGTCAGGATATTTATTAAAATATCTCAGATTGTGTTCATCAGAAAGAAGAAAGTCATATACACTTAGGATGGCTTGAGGGCGAGTAAAGCTTGGGCTAATTTTCATTTGAAAGTGAACTAATCATTTAATTTCAATGAACTCAATTTTAAGGCAACCAGGTACTTTCTTTTTTACAGTGAGCTTGTTATCCTGTCATGCATTAAAACAAGGTGCTAAATCAATATTGATATTTATCAGAAAAAAATAAATCAATAATGTCAATAATGAACGTTTGAGTAAATCTCGATATTTAGCCTACTAAAATAACTGCATGTAGCTCTTCAATACAAACCAACCAAAATAACAGTTCTGTTTAGCTTAAAGAAATTGACAAATATATTACACTGAATGTATACTAAGAAAATAGTGTAGGATTTACTTAGTTTGAAATCATTTTCACTGAAATTGCTTGTAAATTTCACAAGTAATTACAAAGAAATTTTGAAGTAGAAAGAAAGAAGTAGCATTTTCTTGCAAAACGTACTCCAATAATCAATGTTTTGTTGTAAATTAATTATATTTTTATTTGATTACATTTTAAAAGATTGATTAATTCCTTTGATTAGACACCATTTTTGATGATAGATTTGTGTTAAATCATAAAACTCACAGAATCCAGAAAAAGTTAAATGGAAAACACCGAATTTGGGAAAAATTAAAAGGTACTTAACTTAAAACAAACATTAATTTTCACATATGTGGAATGCATTTCCTTCCATGTTAATGGTATAAAATGAATATACCCATGAATATTGAATATGGGAAAAGTATATTTGACCAATATTATTGATATAAAATGAGCTAAAAGTGCTTGTTTTGTGCACGAGTGTGTAACTTGTGTGTGCTTGCACTTTGTGGTTAAAGAGTATGCATCACATAATCAGATAATTAATTAGCTCCCGTAGAGCGTGCAAGGAGCAAATCTCTGTTTCTGGTTCTCTCTGATTGCGATCAAACAGCAACTCCACTGGCTTCTGCTTTTCACAACATATATCGATAGCAGTGGCCATTTTGCTTGTAGGCCTTGAAAGATAGCAAATTAAATCAGATCTTTTGCATTGTGAGAAAAGCTGACACTTATCTTCATCAAGTTCGGAAAGAAAAGAACACAACACAACACAGGAAGGCAAAAGGGGTCAGGCTCTAGTTTCTGCTTTCCACGGGAAAAAAAGTGTCAGGGCATGAGTAAACGTAACCCACCGCCTCCGGTTTTTCTTGCGTTGCATGAGAGGAGAGATAATGGCATTGTTGTTTAATTGCAATTTCTTTTAATTAATTAACAGGCATGCAACGTAAAGTCGTTTTTTCTTTTTCTTCTACATATACTTTAGTCAAGTCTAGAAGTGCACTTTCACTCTACAGTGTCCAACAATAATAAAGTATTTGCAAAGCTGTATTTTTCGGACGGCGGATCATGAATGGATCCCGAATTGTACCTGCGGATTCCCTGAAATGTTTAAAGTGACTTTTTAAGAGGCAATTTGGCAGCATTGTCCTTCATTCATGGCTATGAATAGAGTTTAATCTCAGTGTGTCTCGTCCCCGCGGTCACTGCAGGCATGTGGACGGATGCTTTCATACGTCCCGCCACCACCGAAAGCTGTCGACTGGCGTTCAATGGTCCAAAAACGGCCTCTGAGCCAAATAAAATGGGCTACTGGTGTTTTCGGGACTTTTTTTCTCCCTTGTACATTATCTGTCTTTATTCTCTGTAATATTGAGCTCAGCACTTACCAATCAGGATTTTAATGTCCCTTCTGCTGTTGCTAGGAGACAGATGCTATAATTACCGTTTGATCATATAGTCAAGTAACACGGAATGTATCTTTTAAATTAAGAGCCTCGAGTTCTAAACAATATGACCTTTCAGGTAAATAAACATGCATATAGATGCAACTCTGGCCTGTATGAACCAGCATGAAATTGGAAATACTAACATGAATAATTTGTGTTGACATCTGTTGTTATAGATCTTAAAGAATGTCATATAAGTAATATTCCTTGAATAATTCATAATTGATTTGCATGTTCTTTGCTAATTGTGTAAAAATAACATTTTAAGCACTTGTGTATAAATAACACAAACACTTTTTATTTGTAGAAAGAAAAAAGGAAGCGGGAAGGATGAGATGTCGTGTCCCCAGAAGTTCCCTTACAGGTTGGGCAAAACTTAAAAAAAAAAAAAAAGTGCCCCACCCTGGAAAATCCAGCCAAGTTAAATAGGCGTTCAGAGCTAAAAACAACAGTAGGGAGGGAGTGAAAAAAGAAGGAAGAGAGACACAGCGAGGTCTCCCACCCACCCTGGAGCATATGCGTTTCTATTCTCCTCTTTCCTCAGTCCGGCCCTCCACACCTCCTCACTCACTCCCATAATTATAGTGTGTGTGTTTGAGGGCTGACTGGCCCCTCCGCACATGCCTAACACTGTCGACACACACTCCTTCGTGTGTGTCAGCAGTGAACATGTATGACTACCTACGCGCAGACATACCACAGACTTCTGCTAGTTGCGTAAAAAGCTAATTACTAATAATAGTCTCTAAAAATGGTGGGTTAAAAACAACCAAAGTTGGGTTAAAAATGGATAAACCCAGCAGTTGGGTTAAATGTTTGCCCAACATGCTGAGCAATTTTATTTAACCCAACTATTGTTTAAAAATTGGTACACTGGGTTAAAATGCTGGGTTAAAACAACCAAAGTTGGGTTAAAAATGGGCAAACCCAACGGTTGGGTTAAATGTTTGCCCAACATGCTAAGCAATTTTATTTAACCCAACTATTGTTTAAAAATTGGTACACTGGGTTAAAATAAGCAAATTGGGTTGAAAAATGACAAACCCAGTGATTGGGTTGTTTTAACCCAGCGGTTGGGTTAAGTGTTTGCCCAACATGCTGAGCAATTTTATTTGACCCAACTATTGTTTAAAAATTGGTACACTGGGTTAAAATGCTGGGTTAAAACAACAAAATTGGGTTGAAAAATGACAAACCCAGTGACTGGGTTGTTTTAACCCAGCGGTTGGGTTAAATGTTTGACCAACCTGCTGGGCAGTTTAATTTAACTCAGCTATTGTTTAACAATTACTATTTTGCTTGTAAAATACCCAAAGTATTAGAAATTAACATTTATTAATACGTTAAGTTGCTTACACTAAAAAATGCTGGGTTAAAAACAACCCAAGTTGGGTAAAATATGGACAAATCCAGCGATTGGGTTGTTTTAACCCAGCGGTTGGGTTAAATGTTTACCTAACGTGCTGGGTAGTTTTATTTAACGCAACTATTGTTTAAAAATTGGTACACTGGGTTAAAACAACCCAAATTGGGTTGAAAATGGACAAACCCAGTGATTGGGTTGTTTTAATCCTGCTGGGCAGTTTTATTTAACCCAACTATTGATTAAAAATTACTGTATGGCTGGATTAAAATTAACCCCAAATAGGTTGGAAATTAAAAATCAGACACATAATTACTAGAGGCAATAATAATAATTAAAAGGTGAACATTTATTAATAAGCAATTGAAATAAATGTTTATTGTTTAATTATTAGTCATTAAACTTATTAATAAATGTTAATTTCCAACATATTTTAGGTACATTTTAAGCAAGCAATACAATTTTTAAACAATAGTTGAGTTAAATAAAACTACCAAGCAGGGTTAAAACAACCCAATCGCTAGTTTTGTCCATTTTCAACCCAGCTTGGGGCGTTTTTATAGTGTAATAAATGTTCACCTTTTGATTATTATTATTGCCTCTATTAATTATGTGTCTGATTTTTAATTTCCAACATATTTTAGGTTAATTTTAAGCAAGCAATACAGTAATTTTTAATTAATAGTTGGGTTAAATAAAACTACCCAGCAGGTTGGGCAAACATTTAACAACCCAGTCGCTGGGTTTGTCCATATTTAACCCAACTTGGGTTGTTTTTAACCCAGCATTTATTTATTTTTTTAGAGTGTACAGATGTAGTTTTATTAGAAAACGTCTCAGGAAAGTTTATCTGCAACTTTTTATGTTTTATGTTTTCCGTTCCCTTAAACCTAACTCTCATGCAACCTTTTGCATTTTTACCTTTGTATGTTTATTAAGCCGTTGTCCTTGTTGGTTCCCACAGTGTTGGCAAAAACTGACCCCCACACACACCTCAGCGATAGATGCTATCTGAAATCCTGTCTAAACTGTTGATGTGGCGCTGCTAGTAAAGAGCATGCTTTAGATTGATATCTGCGACTGGACCGCAGCTCAGTTCGTCCAACATCTGCATTTGCACTTTTTATTGTGAAATGATGTGATAACTTGTACTCCGTTGGAGTGTAGTCGAATTATTCTGTAGACGTTGCCTTTGTGGTTTGCTTGTGATGTTATGATAATGTAATGCTGTAATGATAAGGAAAGATGACGTCATTTTCCACAGAGACGGACTAATGTTTTATTGTAATGGTCACATGCTGCTGACAACAAATTTCGTCTCATTATCGTTTCAGTAAATTTAGTTTGTTTGACTGTTAATATTAGGAGTGCAGAATAGTGTAACCTAAGAAAACATATTTAATTGTTTTAAAGTTTGAGAGCTAATTTAGTCATTCGGTTATTCAGATGTATTTGTGAAAATTTACTGAACAAAACAAATGTTTGAAATACTTTAAAAAATATATAACCAAATAATATAACCATAGAACACAGCAACACTTATAAGTTGAACATGTTTTTTAAATATTTTTTTTTAAATATTTCAAACATTTGTTTTATTCTATAAATTTTCTGGGGATTTTAAACTCTTTCTTTGAAGCATCTCTCTTGAAGCCTCTGCACAATTTAAAATAATATAATTACTCTAAATAAAATCATGCTCATCAGCTGCATTTCGT